>NW_005841857.1:3899784-3917340 GCF_000455745.1 Alligator sinensis
TGAACACGTTTTCACCATTGTGGTCAGCAGTAACGAAAACTTAGTTATAAGAACTTCCAGAATTGTTATAGCAAGGATTTTAAGAGGAAGATTTGTGGACAGAATATTATTCATCCTTCATGGTTTCCAGCAAGCCAGCTGCTAAAGGAGGACTTATGAAGAAACCTCTTCTGTGGATGGGTTGCTCCACAGCTGCCTACACTAGTGTGCTGTGCCTCTTCCTCTGAAGCCACCAGTAGTGCCCTGTCTGAAACTTGCTATGCTAGGGCTGAGCAAACCCTGGCGTGGTGAAGCATGGCAATTCCTGTATCTCTATGACAGGGAGTAATTGGCCCTAGCAAGTGCCAATGCCCTTGCTTCCATCACTCCCTCCCGGTGTCTTTGCCTTATTATAATTTATGAAGGTTTATTAACCTTCTCTTCTAGATTCTCACTAAGCCTCTTTTGGACACTTTCCAGTTTCGCTCAGTTTTTCATTCTTTTGCCGATGTGAAAAGTTCCAATCAAATCTTTAAATCCCCTCCATCAATTTTAAATAAGAACAAGTGAAACTCTTACCCTTTTCCCATCATTCAAATTTACAAGCTCGTGTATGATTTTCACCGCTCTCATTTCAAGGACAGCATCCTTTCAAGGACAGTGGTGCATGAAAGATCTTCATGCGAAATGAGCAGTGATCTGTATGGCAGTAGAACTGTCTTTATCTAATTTTCTGTTCCCTGGAGACTGGAAACCAAAATCCAGTTTTTCATCATTTATAAAAGCACAGGGGAAAAAAAGAGGGAGCTGATGTGTTTCTGAAACGTGAATTCCCCTTTTGTTTTACAGTGCTTGGATTTCTTTCCTGGTCATTATGTTGTGATATGCTTTCAGTTTGCCATGTCCAGTAGTTCTTGCACAACAGTATCCTGGTGTAATCCTTTGTTGCATTCAAGTGGAGATTTTGTAAGGCAAGATTAAGTACATTGGGGTGGAGGGAAGAAAGAAGGGCCCTTTCCAAGGAAACACACACACACATGCCCCCCCCCCCCCCCCCCCCCCCATGCTACTTTTCCCAAGCTAACTGGAGGGTTATATGTTTAGATCCAGAACGTTCAGGTTCAAGTCTGGGATACATCAAGGGAGGCCTCTCAATTATTAGAGCTGGCAAAGCCAAGGTCAGTGATTAACTTGTGGATCCAGCATGTCTGAATCTATACAGCAAAAGAGCTGCTGTTGACTGATCTTAAGTATTAGGTGAAATCAGAGTTTCATTGAAATTGCAGCAAAGCTCCCACTGACTTCAGTGGGGCTAGGATTTGACCACTAGATAGGTTTAGTTTGGAGACAGTGACAAGCTTCACCACTTTGATATAGTCCAGCCACTTGGGGTGAGGGGTAAGAGATGTTAAGTTGACTCAAAAAATCAAAATATTCTGAAGTTTCTAGGAGAATTTTTTTACACAAAACTCGCTGTCTCACTTGGACTGAATAGCTACCTGAAACTAGAAAGCCATGATTAGGATTAGCCTGGGATAAGTCGCACCAGCTTCTGTAGTCAGCCTCAACAGAGTGGTGTAGCTAGCATCATATCTGGCAGCCTGAATAGCTGTCTCCCCATTTATAGGACACAGAGGCATTTGACAGGACTTGGGATTTTTAAACAGAAGGCTGGAGCAAAGCTTAATTCAGACTTTTGGATCTGTAGTAAAATGCCTTAAGTACTCTACTACCACATCCCCTTGAAGTTAACCGGTAAAGGCATGCTCCTGAAAATGGGTCAGCAACAATCATCATAGATCTGCAAAAGTTTCTCTCGGTAAGACTAGATACTATCACTACCTTCATTTTTTTTGTATAACAGTTAAACCTAAAAGCCCAAACAGATGGAAGGCCCATTGAGCATTTTGCTGTAGGCAACCATGGTAAAAGAGAGTCTCTGCCCCTAAAATCTTGCACTATAAGGAGAGAAGAGAGAAGTTGCATTATCCTTCTGTTACCCCTGAGAAACTGAGGCACTAAATTATTTCATGACTAGCTCAGGCTATAGGTAGAGATCCTCCTAATTGCCAAATTAAGTGTCCTCTGCTACAGCTCGAGTCTGTTGCTCCTAGTTGGTCCCCTACAGCCACGGAGAAAAGCCCATCTCCAGCCTCTCTGTAATTACCCTACAGGTATCCTCCTCTTTTGCAGACTAACTAACACTGGCTCTTCCAGCCTTTTCTCATCAGTCATGCTTCCTAGGCCTCGAATCATTTCTGTCACTCTCTGCTGGACTCTTTCCAAATTGTCCACATCTGTCTTAAAATATGAGGCCCAAAACTGGACACAGTACTCCAGGTGTGGTCTCACCAGCACTGAATGGAGCAGAATAATCAGTTCTCTTGATTTCCAAGTGCACTCCTGTTAATACAACTCACTATGGTGTTGGCCACTTTTTTTTTGGCAACAAAGGCACGCTGCTGGCTCGTATTGAGTGTATGGTTTACTGTAACCCCCAAGTCCTCGTCTGCAGTACTACAGCCTACCCACTCATCCCCTTGTCTGTATTTATGCCTGCAATTATTCTGTCCCAAGTGCAGGACTCTGCACTTGCCCTTGTTGGATCTCATCTGATTGACTGATCCTTGGAGGTTTTTCAGGCCTGACTCAACAAAGCCCTGGCTGGGATGATGTAGTTGGGGCTGGTCCTGCTTTGAGCAGGGGTTTGGACTCGATGACCTCCTGAGGTCCCTTTCAACCCTCCTTTTCTATAATTCTGTGACTGTGGAACATTTCTCCGATCTATTCAGGTTATTGTACATCCTAGCCCTACCCCTTGCAACTCCACCTAACTTGGTGTCATCTGCATATCTGTTAAGCTTGCACCTGATCCTATTGTCCAAATCATTAATGAAAATATTAAAACATGCCAGATCCGGGATAGGCCCTGATTTAGGAACAATCCATTCTGTATCTGTGCAGGAGTTGGACTGGGTGACCCTGGAGATCCCTTTCAACCTTATAATTTAATCTATTTGAGCAGACATTTTATGTGTAAAATGGTGTTAGCAGGACTTCTCAACTGCACAACAGCATTTTGAGGAGAGAGATGTTAAGCACTGTGAGATATTCAGATGCCATCTTGATAGGGACTGTATAGGAATTTTGGAAAGGTAGATACTTGCTCGAATAGACGTTCCCGAAGGGTTCAATACATCAGGGGACTCTGCTAGGGAAATCTGCTGTGAAGCTTGGATGTAGTGTGTCCACCCTTAATGTGATGCTGGTAGTTAGCCAATAAACATGCCTCAAAGTTTCTGGTGCACCCTGGAACCTCATTAAGAACTGATACATTGTGGCTTTCAGAGGATAATGTACCTGAAGTGGGCATACTTGTGCTTCGTTGCGGTGCGTCCTGTTGTGATTCTTTGATGGCGTTGGGCTGGATGCCTTCTGTGCTCCTTTCTGTGGTTGTGAAGTCGTAGGACAGTTTTAATCTAAGTGAGGCAGGTAGTCGTGCACTTCATTCATATGCTGTCTAGTCTCTGCAGAGCTTATTCTTGTGTTATAACATTCACGAGACCTTAATTCCAAATAAGAGCCAGACCTTTCAGGAGGGGATAACGGCTACTCTTCTTGAATGACCCTTAATGCAGACCGAGAGGGGCCAATAGCTTTACCAGAAACTGGTCCAAAGAAAGAGCAGCTAATGACCCCCTTGGCATGTCACAGGGAGAAGATTAATGCGGCTAAATGAAATCCCAGGCAAAAAGGCAAATGGCTTGTGCCTGTCATGCACTGACAAAGCATGAGAGGCCTCTCGCTGATTTATGTGCATGCGTGATCCAGACGAAGCTGCAGGATTTCGATTGAAATAATGTGAGTAATTAAAAAGCAAAAAAGAAAAAAAAAAGTACCAGCCGTATGGCAGAGGTTGATGGAATCTAATTGGAGAAGCAAATGAATAAGAAACATTTTTTACTGCATTTTTGTTCTGAGTTTTATAGGCAGCTCGGACATCAGAAACTAATCGTACATGAGAGCTCAGCTGATGTATGATGTATGTATCATACATCACAGTTGGCTGAGAGGATTTCAAGCTTCTGTTCAAAGCAAACAAAAAGCTGGAATGACGCAAAATATAAAAATGTATGTTTCGGGCTTCATTAAGCTCGTGTCATATGCTCATAATGATTCCTCCTGTGATACTCAGCACAGCTATAATTGAAACTTCTTTATTATGGCCCAGTTTTTGTTAGAAACTGAACCATTTTTTGCCATAGCTGGAATTGCCATTTATTTTTATTTTTTTTGTGTTGGTAACATGCTGCATTTAGTTATTTCAGCCTCTGAGGCAGGCAGGCACATTTACTTCTTTATAAAGTTGCCATAGTGTAGGAGTGCTGTGTTGTATAGAAGAGCTGCAGTGACACAATAGGAATGTCGGTGTCAACCTGCTCATTTGGGGCCTCGTTCTGTCAGCGGTAATTGCATTGATTGCCCCGTTGGGTAGGCTGGTTCCCTGTCTGCAGTTTGTCCTCTGTAATGGGTGGTGCTGTGTCACTGAGCAGTCCCCAGAGCAAAAAAAGAGTCCCCAGCTCAGGGACTCTCAGCTCATCGCCTTGTTTTGGGCAAGCGGTGAGTTATTTTATGCCATTTTGCAGATCGGTTTATTATCCTCTCTGGAAGGGCATGGGAGGGGGTCAGTTGTGCACACTCGCTTGTGCACAGAAAAAGCAACAGGTGAGTTGTCCCTCCTTCTCAGCCCTGCATCCAGCGTCTCATCTGATTAAGGGGGCTGGGGCGGATAAAGGGTAGCTCAGTCCTCTGAGTGACCACCTATGAACCGACGTGTCTGGTACCCCTGGAACCAATAAGGCTGTGCACTCATAGTAAACTGATATTACTTGTCAACCTCCTGGCCAACGCTTGGGCCAAGTCAGGACCCACCAAAGCTCAAATACAGGCCATTACACCATAGATAACATGCTGTAACAACAGGTACAATTACAGTTCCGAGTTACAATGACAGTATCAAATGAGGTTCCCCAGGTGCCTGTCCTACGTCTGATGTTGTTCCACATCTTCATTAATGATTTGGATGATTGGATCGAGTACACACTTAAGCACATTTGCAGATGACGCCACACTGGGTGGAGTTGAAGACATTCTGGAGCGTAGGGCTAGAATTCAGACTGACCTGGATAGACTGGAGGAATGGTCCGCGATCATTTGAGATTCATTAAGGACAAGCGGAAAGTCCTACCTTTTGGAACAAAATAATTGCATGCACAAATATAGGCAGAGAATGAGTGGCCAGGCTGAAGTATTGCAGAGAAGGACTTGGAGTTTACAGGAGATCATCAAATTAATATGAGATAAGTGTGCTCTTGTTGTGGGGAAAAAAGCCAACTGCATACTGGATTGTATTAGTAGGAGTATGTCTTGCAAATCAAAGGCAGTGATTCTTCCACCCTATTCAGTGCTGGTGAGGCCCTGCCTGGAGGACTGTATTCAGTTTTGGTTCCCACCCTTTAAGAGAGATATGGACTGGTTTCTCCAGTGCAAAGCAACAACAATTATTAGGGGCCTGGGAGGCAAGACTTATAAGGAAAGGCTTAAAGAACTAAGTTATTTAGTTTGGAGGAGAGAAGACTGAGGTGGTTTTGATAACGGTCTTCAAATACCTGAAGAGCAATTACAGAGAGGTTGGAGATGGGCTTTTCTCTGAGGTCATAAGGGACAGGACTAGGAGTAATGGCCTCAAGCTTCAGCAAGGAAAATTTAGATGAGAGATTAGGGAAAACTTTCTGACTATGAAGGTAGTTGAGCATTGGGACAGGCCTCCTAGACAACTTGTGGGATCTCCATCCCTGGGAATTTTCAAGAGCGGGTTAGATGGATGCTTAGCTCAGATGGTTTAGTCAGGGGTGCTCCTGCCTTGAGCAGGGGGCTGGACTAGATGATTTGTGATGCCCCTTCCAGCTCTACTTTCCTATGATATTACCCACACTCTGCATGCGTTGATACTATACATTGTGTGTTTTATGTATGCCAGAACTATTTTAACTTTGCATTTTTCAGTAATTATAGAGTTCCACCCCTCAAATGGCTTATTAGCAGAGGTGACAGGCCCATCAGAAACTGGTGACCACCCACACTGCTCATGGTTAACCTTTTTTCCAGCAATGTGAGATGGAATAAGGTATTTTTGTCTGGATTTCAACTACTGCCTGCACATTTCTTTGCAACTGAGATCTAGCTTTTCCTTTCCAATGAGATTTCTACAGTAGCCTTTTTAATGCCCGGACTTCATTGTTGTCACCCTCCCACCCACTCACGCACAAACAGTAGTAGAAGTGGGAAATGATGGGCTGGTTCATAGCAGGAAAGAACCAAGGAGAAACAATTGTTTTCCTTTACTGGAAAAGAAAATTGAAGTCTAGATAAAACATGTCTAAGCTGACTCAGAAGATAGCATAACAGACGGAACACAGTCTTCTTGTGAAACCAGAGACACAAACTGTATGGGGGTGGGTCAAGTATCTAGTGGCTTTTTGGTTTTCTTTTTCCAGGGACTTCAAGCCTTCATTCAAAAACATCTTTCAGGTCTCATTCACATCTACTCTAAGTTGTGCAATGTAAAATGTCCATAAAGCATGTGTAAATTAAGCTTATGGCTACTTTCCGCTACCTGAAGGATGTAAAGGTGGTGTGAAACGTTCAAAATATTGAAGGTAAATGAGAATCTTTTACCTTTTGTATTAAAATTCAAGCCAGTGGAAAATTTGCTACTGACAGCAATGGACCCACAAAGTCAATATAACACTTGCAAAAGAGACCAAATTATGTGCTCCCACCCCCTCCATCCCCCAATTTCAGGAGTGGAGAGAAACTAAAAGTCCTAGAGACATACAACAAGATGCTAGTTTGGGATGCTCGTGTGTCAGGAAAGGCTGAGGAAAGGAGATTACGGTTAAGACATGATGCCTTTGAAAATTTGGAAGGCTTTCATAAAGATGGAGAAACATTGATCTTGCTTGCTCTAGAGGATGGGGCACAGGGCTATGAGTGAAACTGCAGTTTAGGAGATTAAATCTCAGTAAAAAAAATCTAACTTTAAGAACAAAAGAAGAGCGGAACAATTTGGCAAGGGAAGTCCTGGACTGCCCTTCACTGGTGATTTGGAAGAAGAGACTGAATACAAGTCTGTCTGGGATGAACTGGGAGTAACAGATCCTGCATCTTTGTAGGGGACTGGACTAGATGGCAGCTGGACTTCTATCCATTTTACTGTTAGGGTGCAGACAGAAGTGACAATTTTTGCCCAATCTGGCCAGAGAAAGTAGTGACCAGACACAATTACACAGCTGCAGACAGCTTCAAAAATGGCCGATCGGGTGAAAATATAAACCCTCATTGCATGAGGAGTCAGCTGAAGATGTTTCAAAACACAGCGTCTTCTGTAACTTCTGTCTGCGCTGCCTGCCAGCCTCGAGCTGTTTTTAGAATGGGGTGGGTAAATTGGAGCCCCCAAGGTGGGGGGCTCCAATTCACCCCTCCCTCTCCAGAGCTGGCTGGGAAATACCTCGACTGAGCTCCCTCTGCATCCTCACCCCACTCCTTTTCTGAAACAGGGACAGGCTGGGAGAGAGGAGGGGCTTTGCTAGGGGAAACCAGCTGCAGGCTCCCAGCCAGCAACTAGATTCCCCTCCCCAGGAACCAACCGTGAACTTCTGTTTGGTCCGGGGGATCGCTGTAACTCAGAGCACTTCCTGCAAAGTCTTCTCAGTTACAGCGGGGAGCTGCACTTCTGTCTGCACCCTTAGTTTCAGAATAGCATCCTATTCTTTTCACCAACCACGGTTATAAGAGATACGGTATTTTTGCTGTCAGAAATGATCATGGATTATGTATTGTTATGTCAGAAAGGAAAGCAGTGGAAATGGGATTTACATTTGGGGACTAGGTGAACAGTTCTGTTTCCTGCAGATGTGAATTCTGTGGTTCTGAGGAGAGTGCATCCCATCGTGCACTTGGTTTATTCAGCATCATCTTTCATGTCAGCATTAACTCGTGGAGGATCCCATTCTGCATTGGCTATTGGTAGTCACAAGTGTCAGTAGGCAGGGTCAAGACGAGCACTGGAGCATAGCAGGGCTCTCCCTGCTCTCCCCCTCTCTTTTTCCTTGGGGATTATGGGACATCTTCAAAGTGATGGGTCCTAGTTGTACCTTCAAAACCCTTCGCTCTTCTCTGAAATTCCAGGCACATTGTGTTGAATTTCCAGGGTGCTTTTGAGACTCTTTTTTTCATGGAAATAGTATGATCTATTCCAAAATGTGTTTCCAGTTGGTTTGATGAGGAGAGGACTTCAGTTCTTATTTTGCACCTCCCTAATGTTTAAAAAAACAGCAAGTACATTTCCTAGCCCATATTCCTGCTTAGATCAAATGTGGTATTGTCATAAAGGCCAGGACTGTATTAATACACAGAGCAGCGGATCTTTATTCTACTCCATTGCTTTCTGTCTCAAGGTCGCCTCTTACAGTGTACTTGGCAACTGTACCTTGGCTCTCATCTCCATTGCAGCAAGTCATAAATTTCTCTTGCCTTTTTGTGTGTGTGTGTACACTCTCTCTCTCGCGCGCTCTCTCTCTCTCTCTCTTTCTCTTTTATACCCCAAAACCCCTAAAAAGGGGGATTTATTTGTTTGCTTTTTTTTTTTTTTTAAATACTGTAATGGAGACATGAAATCTCCAGGAGAGGGGTGCAATAGTTACAACTATTTGATCTGCTGCAATAGGATCTATATTTAGCACTTATTTAAGAAGGCATATGGCTTCAACAGATGGCAAAGGGAAAGTGAGTCAGAAAAACAAAACTATTTGTATTGATTTTTCTGGTCTCTCTTGGTGATATTTTTCGCATTATAATGCTTGGGTTTTAGTATGATGCTGTTCTGTTCATTCAAGGAATGTCTGTGCCTTACTTTTCAGTAATGGAAAGCAAAATTAGCAGGAACTGCGAGTGCCTGTAAATTTTGGCAAGGGCAAGAGAAGCTGAAGGAAATAGAGGACACATACGGTTTAGCAAGTAAACCATCTGGCCGTGACTTCTGAAGACACCAGCTCCACCAAAATCAAGAGGAGTTTGAGATGCTGCATAGCAAAAGAGGAAGGATGGCACAAGGCTCAGGCTGCCAGTCCAGGCACTTGAGAGACCTGGAGTCAGACCTGACTGACACAGATGTCTAGTGTGACCGTAGGAAAATCACTTTGCACGTTGTCTGTCCTCATTTTTTTTTTTTTACTTACTTATTTATTTATTTATTTTTTGTAGCATGAATTTAATAGGGTTGAAAGGAACCTCACAAGCCATATAACCCAACCCTCGGCATGAATGTAGGGTGACGGTCCTAACCCATCCCAGACAAATGCCTCTTCAGACTCTTTTGGAAAATCTCCAGTGAAAGAAATTTCCCAACTCCCCTTGGCAACTCCTTCCATTGTCCTAAGGTTTGCCCACTTAGTTCATTCCCCCCGTCTGAGATTTAACTTCAATCTGCTTTGCTTTGTTCCCTGCCTGTGGTGACAAAGGAGAATGATTGTTCTTCCTCCTTCTTATGACAGCCTTTGAAAACTGCATTAATTTCCATTTTCCAGACTAAGGAAACTTAGTTTCTTCAACCTTTTTCGTGTATGGCTTCAACCGTTTCATCATTGTCACTCGCCTCTGGATCCTCTCTAGTCTCTCTGCTTGCTTCTTAAAATGTTGTGCCCAGAACTGGACACACTAAAGCTTAACCAATGCCTAGTATAGAAGTAGTGTCACTTTCCACGTCCTGCATACACAATTTCTGCAGCACTCCTCTTCCTTTCTTAGGATGGCAAGGCTCTGAGATGCCATGTAAATGCCATAAATGGGAACCATATAAGTACCCGAAGCCAACAGTGGTTTCCTAGAACTGTGTGTTTACTCAGAAAAAAACCCCAAGTACTTAAGTCTGCATTACTATTCAGACAGAAATAGCTTTAAGGCAGAAACCAGGCTTACTAATATTGCAGCTTTCTTTTATAGATGTTCTTTTGTGGTAGCGGTTTCATTAAAGCAAGGCTTGGCACAATCCAGTGTCTTCATTTATTTGAGCAATAACATAATTGTATTATTTTTTTCTTAGCCATTGAGAGGGTCGGGGGGTCATTATCGTTTAAATAATCATCTTATTTCAGTGCTGGGTACTAAAGGAATAGTAATAGGCTTGGTTTTTTGCACTGTTTTTTTTTTTTTCTTCAAGATTATGCAATCCCAAGATCACGTAATTTTTTTTCTCTAGTATTATGTATATACATTTCACGCTCACCTTTTCACACTCATCCTGAGAATGCAAGCACTGCTGTACTGGGTCAGGACTATGATTGAACGAGTAGGCTACTGCCCCGGATCCAACCATGGCAAGCATCTGAGGAAGAGTATGAGAAACCAGGGGAGCGCAGAGTGGCTATCCTTGGTTGTACCCTCCCAGCAAGCAGCAGTCACGGAGTTAGGGATGTACTGAAACTGAGGCCCCATCCCTGGGACTGGTATTTAACACCTCCGGGACATCTTTTCCAAAAAACATGTCTCCCCCGTGGGTTTATGCTCCACTGTAGCATTGATGGTATTATAATTGTATGTGTAGGGTTGCATTTAAAGGAAAATAAAATAAATGTTGGTGCCTATACAGTTATCGTCTAGGATACTAGAACCAGCTTGATTGCATTGCTGCACCCTGACCTGAAGAAGGGATGGGACAATTTTCACCAACTTATTTGAGCAGGTCAGAACAGAAGAAATGAGTCAGTCCCCATTCCTCCTCTTTTCTGATGGATGAATAAATTATTTTGGCCCTCCTTGGAGCTGCTTCTCCCCCAACAAGGCTTTTTGTGCCACTCTGAGCAGTGAGTAGGTGGCAGAGACACAGTAAAGGCATTTCCCATCGACCCTTGTTCTTCCTTGCTCCCTGCTGTTAAAGTTAGTATATAAGCAGGACCAATGGAGGTGGAGAAGGGTGGGGAGAAATTAGGACTGCCTTCTTCCTGAACAGTTGAAAAAGGGCTGAGATAATCTAGTCTCCTGCGATTAAGAGCTATGCTGTACAGAGCAGAATTTGCTTTGGGGGGATGTCTTAATTCATTTTGTCTGGAGGAAATGCATATTTTCCACACTTTTTAACATTTTCATTGCTGAGTTTTGCTGTTTGTTTTGTAGGCAAAACTGGCATTGGTATTTCCAGAGGGTTGTATTTCCATCATTGAATGCAAGATTTATGCTAGATGAACTAGTCCATTTTAAGACGACTAACCATGGGATAAATCGCAAGGGTTTCTTGATAACCTCTGGTATCTTGTGAGAAATGTTAGAGTCAAAGGGTAGGGGCATTCGAGATGTGTATTATTGCTTATTGCAGGAGCGCTTTAGTTGGGCTGTAGTTAAGGTTGAGAAGTTTTTTATCTTTTTTTTTTACTGTTCAACGGTCAAATTTTCTTCCAACTGCTCAAAAATTCTCTTGCTAACTCAGGGTGCCTCAACATTTGTTTTGCCTTGTGGACATGCTGTGTAAAATGGCGGCCTGAATTTGGGGCCATAAGAGCAAAGGCTGGCTCCCCCGTGCCCTGAAAAACGTGTTTCATAAAGCTCAGGTTCTACCCACTTCTTTTGTGCTTGCCTGAGACTCAAGCGGTGGCTCTGGCTGTCTCCCACCAGATCAGCGCTGATCCCAGCTCGTGCCCAGCACCTGCTGATTTGTTGGCGAAGTCGTATTAAAAAGGTTAAAGGAAGAATTTAGCTTTCTAGACGGTGGGGTTCTTGAACATCCGTGTGCCAAACAGATTGTGGTGTGTAGATGGATAGAGACCGTCCAATAGGTATTCTAGCCAGCTAGCGTTCGTGTGACCTGGGTGACTCAAAAGGGCGTTCTCCGATCTTTGAACCTCTGCACTGCCCAGGCATTGCAAATGTGAAACCTGTCCCAGAGAGCAGTCAGAGAAGGAGCTGTAGGTATGTCTCCATGATGCGATGCTGGTGAAAGCTTTTTTATGGAGCGGGAATCTGGGCACAGAAGGGAATTTGGTGACTCTCAAGCTCTTTTTAAGAGGAAACAAGTGACATGTCTGAATGCTGGCTGGAGAGGGGTGGGTCTATAGGAGAAAGGACTTATAGCAGGGGGCTATAGAAGAAAGGGATTTGGGGTTGCAGTGAAGGGAGGGGGGTGAATGGAGATAGGTAGTTGGCAAGCCAAGATTTGGATCGAGGGGAGGACAGGTGCATAGGAGGAAGCAGGGTTGAGTGACAGTGGTGAGTGAAAATTCGGGGAACTGTAAATCCCATATTTCTACATATACACTGGGATTTGGGAGTAGAGTCTGAGCCCCTCTATCTGCCTGCCACTGCACCCTCCCTCCTTCCCCCCCTCCCATGTTAGTTAGGATCAGGGCACCCCCAAAAGCGGTGTAGATGTAAGACACTGGAAATGAAGAAATGCAAAATTAAGGCACTTGTGTAGGGGAGAGGAGAGAAAGTAGAGGCATGGCAGCGGTGCTGGGACCCAGCTCTTTGTGCACTTTATCCTACAGGACCAGTAGCTTGGTGACCCTCCAGTCAGGTGTTGCATGTGAGATGGGTACTTAAAAATGAAAGGTTCAGCTAGCATGGGGCATATTTTTTTTTATATGGCCATAGCTGCAAAAGTACCAGTGGTTTCATGGGAATACAAGTCAGAAGGGCAGTCTCAGTCACAGGAAAGGGAGAAATAAGCCAGTCTTCATTCACATCAAGTCATTGCAAGCAGCATAGAAAGAAATTTCCAAGCTTCTTAGACACAGAACATGTCAGTGAGAACCCTCATCCCTGAGAGCAACTCTACATTATCATCACTCCAATGGACACACATTTGGAAGGGCTCTTCGGAAATGGCACTCTTTTCTTGACCCTCCAGCACCCCAGCTGCAAATACAGAGGACTGGGACTGCTCCCTCCACACGAGCTGGCAGTAGCCACCCATGCTCCAGTGGCAATCGCTGCTAGGAGTAGCTGTCTTCAGTGGTGGAAGGTGTGGCAGGAGCATCCTGGCAGAGTTGAAGTGGTGGTAGTCATACCCCCACCCAATGAAGGGGAAGTGATGGGTCCCTAGCAGGATATAGTTAGTTTGTCTTGCTTCAGTGGGGAGTGATGAAGTTCAGGTCTTTAATAGCTCACATGTGTCTTCTCATTATTGGGCTAATTGACATTGAGGTGGGAGATGAAGGTCAGTCGGTTTAAGGCGAGGTGGGTAGAAGTGTTTGATGGCACTCTGTTCCTAAGGGTGTGAAGGCAGTTTTGAAAGCAGAGGGAAGGAGTTATAACATTTACCCAATGTATAATGATTTCTCTGGGGCTGGTACAGTGAATTTAAGTCTGGTATAGGCAGGTCCTGTTTAATAACATCTGATGGAGCCTAACCTGTCTTCCACATATGATGGGTGAGTCTTTGTAGGCTGTAATGCAATGACAGCTGTCTACATTTTAAAAGATAGGAGCAAATTAAAAATTCCAACCAGAGAAAAAGATTCTGACGTTTCAAACTACAGAAGAAATCTTCTGGATAAGGATGAGGTGAATCCACCTTGTATTTTAATGTCTTATCACAGTATTGCTGACACCACGATTTAATTGTGAGACAAGGTGGGGGAAAAAGCATGTGGTTGTTTGAAATCCCGTGATCTTCCAGTAATACCTTCCCCTGCCAAAGGGGAAAAAAGAGGGCTTTGGCGATCTGTTTCCTGATTTCTGTTTTAATTTGGGAGGAGAGAAGGTGGAGTGGGTGAATGGTACCACAATTCACAAAGAGACTGGGGAATGTACCACAATTCACAAAGAAACTGGGGACAGCTGTATCACTAGAATGGCCGCGGGTGATCAAAATTGTCCTATTTGCACAGAAAAATTGGCAACTGGAACCTTAAAAAATAAGTTGTGTGTGTGTACATATGTGTTATGCATTAACCCAAAGTATCACTAGCCTCTCAATACAGCAGACACTTGCAATGGCTGAGCTGCCAGCAGGGACATTCACTCTTGAAGAGGAAATAAAGAGCCCTGAGTGTCTGGAGTAGCCATCGATTCAATCTTAAAGCAGTGTACATGTGTTCAACTAAACCCCAGCCTTTATATAGTAGGAACACAGAGGTCCCTTGACACCGCAAAGCTGTTGCTATTCCACTGTGCCCAGAGGGGCAGGTTGCCAGCATCCAGTCTAAGAGCCCTGCTCTCTGCAAAGGACCAAGCACTGCTTTCAAGCCTTGTGTAGCAGTGTCTAGGGACAGACGCAGAAGTGAAGGCTGCGTTCTTCACAATATTGTGAGTGAGTAGGGCTCAGCATTAGGCATGATTAGGCAGCTAGCGTGCTGCAGCGGTTTGCTCTGGAGCTCCGCAGACCACTGCGAGCGTAGATCTCTGTGCATCAAGACAATGCCAAATTGCAAAGCTGCTGCGGGTTTGAGAAGGGACTTTGCACCATGGCACTGTATTAATTCACATGGATACATAACATCTTGGGGATTGTTGGCTGTCTTTGACTTTGACCTTCTCAACAAAAAATGGTGGCTATTACACCACCTTGCAAATCTAGCTTTTAAACCAATTACGTGTTGGCAGTGGTCCGGGTAGGAGTGTGTTTAAGATGAAAATCACATTAAACTTTCCATCTCCAAAGAGAGTCAGTACATCAATATCCAAATCAAATAACGTAAAGCTCCTTTTGTCCGCCAGAAAGGAATGAGAATACATTATATCGGTAATATCATTTCCTTGGTATCTTGCAAATGATGAGGTTTAAATTAAAATAAATATGACTGCGTGCCGTTGAAGAGCTAATCAGGCTCAAGTCTTCTAACTGAAAGCACAAGAAAGTAAAAGTGTATTTCTATGGACTGTCTACTCTGCACGTGCAGGAGGAGTTGGGCGGAGGAAACGTTTTGTGTGGTCCTCAGTTTGCCGGATACAAATCAGCGTTAAGAGAAATGACATGAATTGTTTTGAGTTTCAGCCGTATGGACTCTGTCATTAATGTCCCCAGGTCTGATCTTATTTTTTCTCACAATATATCTCCTGTTAGACGGCAGACTTTTGCAGGGTCACCTTTGCCTGACCCTAGCAGACAGGTGATAGATAAATATATATATATATATATATTTGTATATTATTATGGAAGCTCAATTTATCTGCCAGCCATGGCCTATAAGTCAGTCCCAGCTTCTCCTTTTTAAGTGTTACAAATAAAATTCACAGTTGGAAGTCTTCCACGCTGCTTCATATACTCTTAGCCATACAACTCCTAGTTGTAAATAATATGAGAAGAGCAAAGCCAAAGCAAAGGTTTTCATATAGCAAGATTGCCTCCTTTTGACCCGCGTGTGTGTCAGTAATCAGCGATCACTCAGACCTCCTGAACAGCACTGTGCCCTTGCCAAAGATGTAGAATAAAAACCGCTGTATACAGACCCCCATGCAAGAAAGCACATAGTGAATGTGCATTCCTGTTTATAAAAGAATGGGTCTAATGACCTGTTCGAGTAGGGATCACAGCATTATCTCTTTTCCAAGACAGCGAACCCTGCACTTTTATAGATTTGTGTTAAAGTCAGGGATGTATTTGGTAGCTGTGTTGGTCTGAGACGAAAAGAAACTACCTATGGGAACTTTCTACCATCTTTAACTTTTCCTGAGCCTGATGAAGGGTGTGTGAGCCCGAAAGCTTACAGAAAAAGGTAGGGTTTTTTTTTGCAATGTCTTAGTTGATCTAATAAAAGGTCTCATCTCTGAACGAAGGTTTTTGTTAAGGACAGGAGCACTCTCATACCACCGGGTTCATAGAATTGAATTCCAGCAAAGCATCAGCCAACCTCTGCTTGTGCATCATGCTCCAAAAATTGGGGCTCCTTCAGGATTCAAGTAGGGCTCTGGTTAGGCCTGGCTTCGAGGAAACTTTGAAGGGATGTTATTCCTCTGAAGTAATAATGTTATTTCCTGGATTTCCTGTTAAGTACTTATAGTGCAACCTGAGAGTTTCGGAGACTCTTAGGTCACTTATGGATACAGTCGGGGCCAGATTAACCCTTTAGTGTGCCCTAGGCAAACAAACTCATGGGACCCTAGCTGAAGGTGATTTTTTTTTTTATATTACTTTTTTCACTCAATAATTATAATATGTAAAATAAGCACAACTGGGCCCCTTCTTCACTTAGGGCCCTAGGTCTGGGCCTGGTTTGCCAATGTGTATCCAGGGACGGATTAACAATGGCACTGAAAGCTGGTGAATCCATAGCTAGTGTAATCCACCATTTGAAGATCAAACAAATCTGCTTGCACCCACTCCCAGCTGTGTCTGGGCAGGAGTCTATTTATCCCGATCTAAAAGAGCTTGGCTTGTTAAGTCAAGCTGTAGCAGCTCATGGTTTTAGAGCTGGAGATCTCCACTATTGTCTCATCTGTGTAAGCCAGAATGGCAGCTGTCTCTTTCTCCAGATCCAAAGGAGGCTTGGAAAAGTTTTTTTTCAGGCTTTTTCTCCATTGAGTTTCATTTTCAGGCTCCGTCGTACATTTGCATTTCACCTTACAGCAGAGAGGGGCAGTTCTGTTGGCATTTCCAACCCAGTAATGGGGCTTCCTAGAAGTGTCAGAAATCCCAAGATCCTTCTCTTGTTAAGATTTGCAGCCAAATTTTGCAGATCCAAGTCATTCTGCTAGACACCAGAAATCTACAGTCTTGTGTATTAAGCCTCCTAGGAGAACAATTCAAGGCTTATCCTTCATTAGGAGAAAATGTCACCAAAATTAATGCTGTTGCAAGGTCAGCAACTCCCACTTGGAAATCCAGCCTGTCTGCTTTAGTTTAACAGTTGTTTTCATGAAATGCCTCAGCAGGGGACCTTTATCCTGCAATAACATTCTGAATCATTAACATCAATTATCGGGAATGCAAGTGTTTAATTACAAGTACAGATACAATGGGCCTGGTTAATCGGGGAAGTCAACATGTACAATAGAACATGATCTCATTGCAGTAATCAAATCAATGCTCTGTTGTTTTGCACAGGTGACTCCAGCCTCTGCTCAGCCTGTGTTCATGAGAACAACGTCTACAGCAGAGTGTTTCAGATCTTGTACAGGAACGAAGAGATTGTTCTTAACGAATCCATGAACTTCAGGGTTCATCTCCTCCTAGATGGCGAGAGGGTAAGTTCTTCTGAGAGGTAAATAAAGTAGGTGAGAGAGGCCATAAGTGCTGATCCCAAGCTTTCCACTGGGTTCTGAGACTGAGTTGAAACTGAGGACAAGGCCAGGGTCATCTGTCCTCTGACTTCACTGGGTTCATGTGGACTTGTCTCTGTGCTCTCTCTTGGTGCTTCTTGGAGCACAGGAGAAGCATTCAGTCTGCAGGTGGACTTCATTTCTCTACCCGGTACCTCAACGGTGGTTGTTCTCATAAGGATGAGGGTTCTGGAGCCACCTTCCCTCTGAGCTAATGAGGAGGAGGAGGGAGGATCGGTAGTGCATGTCCCTCTGCAATGTAGGGAA
>NW_005841857.1:3917371-3921974 GCF_000455745.1 Alligator sinensis
ACTAGCGTCATGGTGCATTCTGCGTTCCAACGCTCCACTTGCACTAAAGCCAGCTGCAACACTAACAATGGCTTTCCATTAGGGTGCGAGTCTCACGGTATCCACTGTTCTTGCAAAGTTTCCCCAGCTTCAAAAATAAGGCCCTGGTTTGGCCTTCAGGAAAGCACAGGACACAGAATGCTTTGGATTAGGGCTGGAGATGTAAACCCTCCTCCTTGTCCGGACCTGAATTGCAAAGCGGACCAGATGCAGAGTTCCTGCGTTAGCTCGCTTCAACCCCCGTGCAAGTGATAGAGTTAAAACTGCTGAAGAATCAAGTTTCAGTTCACTGCATGAACTTTCCCTCTCCTTTTCTTGCATATGGTGTGATCGATCTCCTACTTTGTCTGCATAAATGTTTAGTTCCAATTTCATTTGTGCTCCCATTAAGAGATGGATCATTGCAACCTTATCGAGGATTGTTAGAAAACCATTCTAACAGCTTACTAGAGATTAGTTTTCTCTTTACCCTGTGCAATGTGCGCACTGGAAAGCCCTCTCCATTCAGGGTCCAGGGGCTTTCATGAGGGCTGAATGGCTATGAGCTGAGATGATTTTATATTCATATTCAGGACAGTGCTGCTCCTGTTGGAAATAAAAGAAAACCTGCAAGATTCCCCTCCGACCAGCTAAAATTCATTCCTATGACTGATGCATCTCAGCCTGGCTTGAGTAATAAGCTCCTTGGGGAAATAACAATGGCCTGATTTTCCATTGTCATGCAGATTTGACACAAAACCTCCTGATTTGCACTGGTTTAAAATGGAAGGAGAGTCAGCCCCCTATCACTGCATGTATTTACACAGCTCCAAATGCAATTAGTGAGCTCCTGGAAAATATGAAATAACAAGCAATGCTAATGTTGTGTCACTCAGAAATAGCAGCACATTTTCTTCCAATATTTGCAGCCTTTATTTGTCACATAGCTGTATCCCTACATTGCCTCTCTTCCCCAGAGGTGAGAAGCACCTACCTAGGTCAGTAGCAGGGTCAGGTGCTTCTTGGTCTGACTATGAATAGAGGACCCTCCACTCGTGTCTCTTGCCTATAAAAGGAAGAGATGATAAATGAGTAATAAAGTTAGACTGGGTGATATGAGCTTTTGAATTAATGCCCTCTGTGCATTTTGGCTGCCGGAGCTCAATTTAAGGAATATTGCAGTAAATAAGCTATATGCATTGCTACCTAGTACTCACAAGATTTGGATGGGGGGGCGGGGAGGGGAAGAAGCTGTTGACAAAGTCCTTGGTATGAAAGAAGTAACAACACAGACTTGGGTGAGATTCTCCCCTCCTGCTCTATTTACATAACTCTAGAAAAGCTTAAATATGGAAATAGATCTCTTTAGTAGTGCACTACAAGTAGATGCGCCTAATCATCAGTCCAGAGGAGTGGTGAAACCACCCCTGCAGCACTGGTCACTGATCCTGCACCCCCCCTTTATAAAACCCTGGATCTACCCATTTGTTTTATTTATTTTAAACAGTGCTTTGACTTCTCAATTCTTTCTTTCACAAATCGAGCCCAGGAAGTGGTGGGGGGAAACTTTCCTCCTGTTTAAGGAGTGGTGTGATTCTTTATTATGGCAAGATGCAAGGTCTTGTACCATACCCAACACTGCGGTCTCCAAACAGACTTTGAATTGGAGCTGTTCTCTGTTACACGGGAACCTTTAGTCCAAGTGTCTTCCACCCCCAAATCTCCCAGCACTGACAGACCTCAGCCCCTCACTAAACTGGGCTCTTAATAAGCTTCCCCATCCATAACTTCTGTTGATTTTTCTCCAGCATTATGGATACTTAACACCATTCAGGGTCTGGACCCAAGTTTCTTCCACATCTCTCAGGAATGTGTCTGGCTTAAGGCACTATGTATGGATTGCATTCTTAATTTCCATTCAGACCATAATTCCAAGGGGGTTATTTGTTACTATGATTTTCAGTTTTTTAGTCGCAACGGATTAAAGCAACAAATCCCTTCTTATTTTGATAAATCTGCTCCTGGATGTTTCAGGACACTCACACAAACAAGGAGAGATGTTCAGTATGCCAAGACCGGAGTTCTTTCTTTGTTCCCACCATGAGCTGTCATGTCCTTCCTTGCAGAAGACCTGATTCTTTTGGAAGAGGCAAGATGCCTCTTTGATAATTTATGACAAAGCAAACTCCTCGTGGAATGCTAAATGATCTTCCCCCTCAAAAAATCAACTGGGTAAAGTTTTACCTATGCAAAATTCAGCTGAAGCATGTTTTGCACGCTGTTATTTGAATCATGCTTGCCTGAGTAGGCTTGATGCTATTTCATAGATTTCATAGACATTAGGGCTGGAAGGGACCTCAGAAGATCATCGAGTCCAGCCCCCTGCCTGAAGGACAGGAAGTCAGCCGGGTTCATAGGATTCCAGCAAGATGAGCATCGGGTTTGCTCTTGAAGGTGTTCAGTGTGGGCGCTTGAACCACCTCCGGTGGCAGGCTGTTCCAGACCTTGGGGGCTCGGACAGTAAAGAAATTCTTCCTTATGTCCAGCCTGAAACGGTCTTGAAGTAGTTTATGACCATTCGACCTAGTCGTCATCCCTTGGGGCACTCTGGTGAACAAACGTTCCCCCAGATACTGGTGGTCACCCCTGATAAACTTGTAGGTGGCCATCAGATCACCCCTGAGCCTGCGCTTTTCCAGGCTAAAGAGCCCCAGGGCTCTCAGCCTGTCATCGTAGGGTCTGCTTCCCTGACCTCTGATCATGTGTGTGGCTCTTCTCTGGACTCTCTCAAGCTTCTCCACATCCTTTTTGAATTGTGGAGCCCAAAACTGGACGCAGTACTCCAGCTGCGGCCTCACTAAGGCCGATTACAAGGGGAGAATGACGTCCCGGGATTTGCTTGAGAAGCATCTATGGATGCAAGCCAGCGTTTTGGTCGCTTTATTAGCCGCAGCATCGCATTGCAGGCTCATGTTCATCTTGTGGTCAATGATGACCCCCAAGTCTCTTTCTTGCATAGTGTTGGCCAACATAGCACTGCCGAGCCTATAAGGATGCTGCGGGTTTTTTTCCCAAGGTGGAGAACCTTGCATTTATCGGCGTTGAACACCATCAGGTTCTCGTCCGCCCACTTGCTGAGCCTGTCCAGGTCAGCCTGGATCACCCGCCTGTCTTCTGGTGTGGATGCTTTTCCCCAAAGTTTGGTGTCATCGGCGAACTTGGCCAGTCCACTTCTGACTCCAGTGTCCACATCATTAATGAAGATGTTGAACAGTATGGGTCCAAGGACAGAGCCTTGGGGGACCCCACTGGTCACAGGACACCACGATGAGTGACTTCCATCAATTACTACTACAATTATTGGTATAGCTGTAATGAGTTACTGATACATGGCCTGTCATGGCGGGGTGCAAAATACCTCCTCTAAGTGGTAGGGTAGCTGTGGGGGTGCCTGATACGCTGTTAAACAGATCCTTGTCTATCCAAGAGGGCAATGCCCACGTTCTGATACAGCTTCTCCTTGCTTAATGTCGTAGTTACGTTCTTGAAAAATGCAACTTTAAGCAAAACGATGTTAAGCAAATGCAGTTGCGTCACAGCAGTCACCTACTAGCAGCGACATAATAATGAAACAACGTGGACCGGGACAACGTTAAGTGAGGGGTGCCTGTACTACCTTCTTCGATTTCTGTCCTCCAGTATTGTACAGCTCTGTCATACTATATTAAACCTCCCTCCAAAATGGGTGGGTTTTGCTAGCAAATTAACTGGTTTTAAATTCTACTAGGTTTGCATTGCTGCCTAAGAAAAAGGATTCAGGAAACACGAACCAGACAGCGGTTGGGTGACATGGTTCTGTTTCCATTCTTCAAATTGTATTTTCGGCACTTATAATTGCTTATAATTGTATTAAACCGTAAGGCATTTCATGAAACCCATCCTTTTTATGGAGAATTTACAATAACTGACAGCTCGCTTTGTGTCTTAGCATATAAGACTGAATTAAACTATTTTCCTTAATAATAACATGAGGAAAATTTCCCTGACGGTGAGCTCGCTTTACCAGGGAACCGATTAGTATGCAAATAGGCCAGATCTGGCCTCTTTGCTATTTCTTTTTGGTCCAACCATGTGGTACATGAAAATTTTACAGACTCTAACCTTTCACTTTAAAAAAAAAAAAAAAAAGACACGGTTTATCCTTCACATTTTGTTTGAGGGGGAAAATCCAAATGTGATCCAAAAAAGTGCTTTCCTCCTCAGTTTCCAAAGAGACTCAGTGGCTCTGAGCAATATGAGTCTTCCTGCTCTCCATTTGGGTCCCAGGCACATTACCTCTGAAGCCGAACCATGATGGTTTAATTGGCAGCAATAACCTCTTAACTTCTGGTTGTTTCAGCTCAAATAATTGATCTCTGCAATAGTTCTTGGCTGAGCACCACAAGTCCATATGAACACAGATGGAAATGTAGCCATTGCTTTCCCCAAACCTAACTGTAGTGAAACAATAGGGCTTCCCTTTATTTGGAACATCTGAAGTTAAATATGAGACTGTATTTAAAAAGTTTTGTGGGAAGCAATCTTT
>NW_005841857.1:3922005-3956081 GCF_000455745.1 Alligator sinensis
AGAGGATTTGGACTTAAGGAGATAACAGAGCTTTTTCTGTCTCTAACTTGTATAGACGGTTAGGTCTTTGGGCAGAGCCTGTATCTTTGTTACGCATTACAGGCTGATCCATGCTGGAAGGTCATAGGTACTATCTCGGTATGAGTAAATAATAATTATTTTATCTAATAAACACTGTGGTTTCCCATGCTCCTGAAATTTCTGGATACTGGAGAATCAGCATGCCTGGACAAAGTTTTGAGTATGATGGACTTCAGCCAAAGCGTTAGATCTTGAAACACCTCTGAGCTAGTTCAGAGTCCAGAAGTGATGTCTGTGACATGTTCAAAAATGTGTCCCGTTTAGTGATGTTGAATGATGTTTCTCCTGCTCTGAAACCCGACTCATTTCAGTTTCATCCCAAAGTGAATTTGTATTGAGATTTCTCAACCCAAGCAGGGGCTCTCCCTTCTTTTGTGCCAGAAAAATAGTTCTCTTGCCCAGATGTCTTATTCACACAGTTCATCAGGGTTTGTTTTGGGTTTTTTTTTTTCTGCTGTATTTCTTTGCATTTGCTTTGTCAAGGAAAATGTATATAATTCCTTTGCATTTGGACTTTGTGTGATTTATGACATTGACTCAGCTCAGCTTTCCTTTTGTAGGTGGAAGATGCGTTAAGCGAAGCCGATTTTCAGCTCAAGTTGGACCTGCACTTTACTGATAGTGAGCAGCTGTAAGTGCCATTGAAAAGTTCAGTTGATATTGTAGGGGCTTTCTTTTTTCCCCCCATATTGGTAACATGAATTTGATAGAAGTTAAAGGATCTTATGGAAAAATGGATATCTTTGATTTGCTTTCATGCTCCCTCGGTGGAGGGACCGCTGCCTGTTCTTTCCTTTTCTTGCTCCTCTCTCTGCAATAAGACGTTCTGCATTTGCAGTGCACTATCCCAACTTTGCTACCTTTGAACTCAGTGGGAGGCAAGTCTGTGACTGAGCAAAGCAATCCTGTACAGCAGATACTTAAGTGCAATCGCTGCAGGGGTCTCTCACCTCTTAGAAAGAAATGTTTGTATCATGCATTATTTTGGAGCCTTACCATTTCGTCTCCTCTTTGAGAGCTGAAACCATTGCAATTCAATGTAAATCTCCCTGAATGGTACGAGGGCTGTGGAAGAACAGGTGGAAATGTTAGGCCGTAAATCTGTGCATCATTTCCATGTAGCAGATACTTCTGCTTGGTATGTGTTAATTGGCTGCACATCAGAAAAACCTGTTAAAACTTGATGGTTCTAACTTTAAATGTTACTAAGTCAGAGATGCAGAGGCGTGAAGGGGCAGTCCCTTCATGGCATCTGATGAAACGGCTGTTTGCGAAAGCTTATACATCTCTGATTTAGTCTATGAGGTTCAGATCGACTTTGCCTTCTGCCTGACTTCAGACTAACAGCTCTCTCTAAATTTAAATGCCAGTCTTCATTTTCTTCTAAAGGAGGAGTGAAGAATGGCCAGGTTTGTACTACTTCAGTGTCCGAAACACCAGTTCATTCAAATAAAAATGCACCTTCTAGTGTGAAATCCTCCACTGAGGCTGGGGCTTGTGCACCACTGGGGTCAAACTTCAGTGCTCTTTTCAAGGCTAAACTGAGAGCGAAGAGAAATGCACCCAGAAGGGTTTCACTGGGTCTGTGAGGGTAGCAAATATTGCATTAAAAGAAAATAGCAGAAAGGACAAAAAAAGTATGTGCCCCTGCCAACTCCAGCTCTCAGCCTGCAAGTGTCCCTATTTATCCAGACTGCTGTTTTAGATATTGCAGTGGAATGAAAATCAGATATAATACCCGCAGGAGGCCAATGCACAAAGTGGTTTTTGCAGGTGTGGATTATTTATCTTCACAAGCAGGCTGAAAGCTACTAATTATTGTCTTCTCTCCACATGAAGAGCCACTCGAGTTATTTCCCAGGTCAGACGGTCTGTTCTAGGGAGAGTGTCTTGACCCCAGGAGAGGTATCCAGGTTGTACCTGTACCGGTCTAGAGGAAAAAGCAATCAGGACTTGTAGTAGACGTAGTATCTTTTTATTAGACCAACAAGATGTTTGCAAAAAAAAAAAGAAAAAAAAAAAGAAAAAAAAATGTTGTTTTTTTTTTTGTCTAATAAAAGATATCATCTCTACTACAAGAGTCCTGATTGCTTTTGACCCCAGGAGAGTGTCAATCATCTCCAAGGATGCTCTGGGTGGTTTTCAATGCCCTGCAATAACAAGCCTACCCCTTAGTTGCCCTGAGGAAAAGCAGGCTGTTTTGTGCTAGACTTCACTTTTGGTATTAAATTCTGGTTAGTGCCATTTGAATTACCTGCACACTCTGATTTGCACTTCTTCCCACTGGTCTTAAACACCCCCAAGCACTTTCCTCTGGTGTGATTAGAAGTTGAAGGAAGCAGTGAACTGTTTGTCAAGGAAACCCAAATGGGGCCCCTCTTTTCTATCATCTCCTGTGATTTGTTGCCTTTCAGTAGCTTCATAATCTTTACACTTCTACTGGTTACAAGTACAATGAAGAGATAAGCACGTCAATGGAGTAAGCACTCCGGTGACTGGGAGGGCTACCAGGAAGTACTCAAGTTCAGTGCATGCTGCCATCTCCCCAATTTGCTGCTTTGAATGATGTTATAAATGATGACCCCTTCAGGCTTTCCTGACCCCTGCAAACCTCTCCTTCAGGCTGAGAGATGTTCCTGCCATCCCAGTGATAAGCAGCCGCACTCTGTGTCTTCACTTCCACCCAAAGAGAGGCCTGCACCACCATGTTCCCGTCATGTTCGACTATTTCCACCTGTCGGTGATCTCCGTTACCGTGCATGCCTCGCTGGTAGCATTACACCAACCGTTGATCAGGTAAAAGGCAGAGGGGGTGGGGATGGCTGTATCAGTAGGCATGTGGTCTTGCAAATGTTTGCTAGTAGCCAGTGTGGCTAAGGAAGGATAGCTGGTCTTGTGCTTTTTTGGGGTTCTGGACTAAAATTCAGGAGATTTGAGTTCAGATCTTGGCTTTGCAACAAACATCCTGCATGAACTATGGCAAGTCACTCAGGGCCTTATTCAAAGCCCATGGATGGGCTCCCTTGGACTTCAGTGGTATTTGGAGTAAGTTTACTACTTCTCCTTCCCCATATTTTGTCCGATTTATCTCCTTGAACTGAAAGCAATGCAGAGCTCACACTGTCTTTCACTATTGGTTTATAATTACTGAGCATGGTGGAGTCCTGCTCTCCAGTAGACCCCCATTCAGCACCGCTTTAATTAGTAACGTGATATTCTGTTGGGGAGGACATGAGAAAGTGTTAGTTCAGTTCAGCCGATGAATGTAATGTTCCTTCCTGGCAGAATCTGAGTTTTACTATGTCGCGAGTGATAAGGACTGCTGGAGGGGAGATCTAGCTACAATGTAACACCTGCTTCAAAATAAGAAGAAAATAATTCAGAAGTCTTTCAAATCAAGTAGGGCTGGTTGTGCTGTGATTTGTTCTCTATTCTGGCCAGGTTCAAATAATGGTACAATTGAGTCAGGAGACTGTTCCCTTGTATGGTGCTCGCACTTGGTCAGTAGTTACTGTCTGGACAGAGAAAAGCTTAAGGCATGGGTGATCCAAGTTTAGTTCTTTTCTCTGCCACAAGCTTCCTGGGGAATGCTGGGAAAATCACGTATTCCCAGCCTCTACTCACTGTCATTGAAAGTAATTGGTTAGATGCCTAAGTAGGGGTCATACCTACAAAATACCTTCGTAGAAATGGCCTTTATGCCATCTGTGTTCCACCTTTAAATAGAGGCAATAATGCTGCCCGTCAGTAGGTGTTGTGATAACAAATGCTGATTGAGGTTGAGAGGCGCTCATACACCACAGTGATAGGGATCATATAAGTACCGTAGATAATTATGCAGGGGTGTAGGTTGTAGCCGTGTTGGTCTAAGGACATAGGCAGACAAGGTTCCTTGGGTGAATCTGATATCTTTTATTAGACCAATCACATTAGATAGTTATGAGTAGTTGCTAGCTCTGCTGGTAGGTAACTGCTGGTGTATGTTGGCTTTTCAATGGTGAACTATGATATCACACAGTGTCCTCTTCTGATCCTTCTGCTAGGATGACTTCAATGCCTGTGTGCCCCATTATTTGAAAGTGGACAGAACAGCAGTAGTTATCAGGCTTATTGTTGTGTTATCTTCTAATGAAAGGAGCTTTCAAAGTGGGATTATTACTATTAGAGAAAAAACACATGAGGAACAACTGTTCTATAGCTGGATTACTACCTCCGCCCTTACAATATGATTGTTTGGACATTTATGAAGACCGCAGTGTTTCTGCGTTGGGTTTTCTTGATGCAGTGAAATGGAAATGTTTGACAGCACGATATAAAGCCCCATTTGATTATGTCAATAATAACAATAATTTCAAAGTGCAATATTGTAGATTTATCTCCCTCTTGATAAACATCCAGAAACCCAACCATAAATTCTTCAACCATAAATCAGGGTAAATTGCATGAAAGCACCTCCTTTGCCTGGTGTATTTGCAGACAGAAGCAGCCTATTAAGATCAGTATTCTTTCCCAGTGGCTCAGAGCTCTTCTGTGTCGGCAGGTTCAGCTTTGCAGGTCACTGGGGGAAGCTGGGGATGATTGCGAAAAAAGCTAAATAGCACGAGTTTTGATCTAAAAGGAGGGCATTCTCTTTACAAAGCCCCAGAAACGTTTTGATCATAAATTCCATCTTGTCACAGCGTACTTAAGAAAAAAAAAATAAAACTAAAAAAAAAAATAAATAAAAAGCAAAACCTTTAATTTGCCAAAGCTGGAATGCATGTCAGCTTTTTTGTTGTCTATTTATATTTAGTTTGCTAGTGATCTCAAGTTTTCTTAACAGTGTCTACACATTACCTTTTATATTGCTTATCTGAATATATGCATGCAGTTGACTGCACACAATGCTTATCTGGAAACCAATTCTCACTCTTCCAAATGTGTTTTGCAAGCTCTATTCACATGCTCTATCAAGTCCAAACTCATTGTCATCCTAAAGTCTTTTTGTCCAAGAATGGAAGAAATAACAGTATCTGCCCACAATCCTTCCCCTCCACCCCCCGCCCCCAACTGGGCTTTTCCTATGCTGCCTTGCCCAGGACTGCTCAGGTTCCCAAAATCCATCTTCTCCTGCCTTAGTTATAACTCAGGAAATGCTACCTTTCTCCCTCCATCATCCAGCAGAAGTCAGGGACCCCTTTCCTAGAAGGATGTGTGTGTCTTAAAAGGGCACGGTAGTTCAGCCAAAGGTCTTCCACTGTTAGCTTTTGACATTAGGGTAGGCATAAGCAAAGGACTGTAGGCTCTCAGCTGGAGAGCAGCTCAGGCCTTTCAAAACATTACTTTGGCCTGGCAAAGTCCTGATTTATTAATTACTGGATTGGATTTGATACTTCGAGATGCCCTCTCGGTTACTAAAGGAAGTGTGGGATTCATGTCTTTGGCACCTCTGGCAGTAACAAAGGTTCAATAACTTCAAGTTAGTAAAAGTTGTGTTCAGTTTGGAGTATTATTGTAGCCACGATGGTCCAGGAAATTGAGGAGCAAGGTGGCTTATATTGATTGATTGATTGATTTTGTTAATATCTTTGGACCACCGGAATAATTGGGAAAGATGTTAGACAAGCTGTTGGGCACAATGGGCACCTATACACAGACACTGAGGCTGCTCTGATGCTCTGTAATTGGAACACATCAGAGCAAACTCGATTAATCATGTTATATAATGTCAGAGCACACTTGATGAATTATGTTATTTAACGTCGGAGCAGACTCGATTAATCGCAAGATTACCACGCTCCAGCAGACTCCAGCATCACGCGTATCAGCATCCTTGGGTTGAAAAGTGGCAGCAGGGATGCTTTAACTAATGCTCGTTTGAGCCTTCATTAAGGCACCCATGCCGTCATTTTTTCAGCATGGGGATACTGCTACATGCAACTCTTTGGGCACTTTCATAGATTCATAGATTGTAACGGCTGGAAGGGACCTTCCACGATCATGGGGGCCAGTCCCCCTACGCCAAGTAGGAAAGGCAACTGGGGTCAAGTGACCCCAGCAAGGAGACCATCCAGTCTCCTCTTGAAGATCTCCAGGGTAGGCCATTGCACCACCTCTGGAGGGAGCTTACTCTACAGTCTGGACACCCCAGCTGTGAAGAAGTTTATCCTAATGATGAGGTTGAAACAGTCTTCCAGGAGTTTGTGACCATTAGGAAAAGGGAAAACTCTAAGGGAAAACCAGTCTAATTAAAGCCAGACTAATTAAAGCGCCCCCACCACCACCCAGCCTCCCAGAGCACATGCATAAATGTCCAAAGTGCCCTCCCTCAGGTCTGGGAAAGAAGCAGAGACAGCTGGAGCTAAACGCTGGATAAAACAATGTTCAATTGTATAAATGAAAAGTAACTCAAACGGGGAAAATGGCTATAAAAATGTGGAGCAAAGAGAAATTATTAGAAACAGCTACAAAACAGGTGAAGGGCAGTTGAACCAGATAAATTAATTATGTGAAAGAATAAAACATTCAAAAGGGAAGTGGGTTGCTATTACCCGTGACATCTAAGAGGTAGCAAAGAGCAGGTAAACTGTAATGAGCCATAAAACCACTGTCTGGGTTCAGTCTGTGGTTTGTAATATCCAGTAAGATGATTTTTGTTCACAGGCCCATGTGAAGGATGGACATTTGGAGTCGCTGGGGAGTGGATGTATTACTGAAGAGTCTGAGGAAATAGGATATAAAGCTGGTCTTGCATTCAAGTGGACCAAAGGGTCATTTCTCCACAGTGACATATGGAAACAAATATGGACCTGGACTGTCACCTGATTCTTTGTGACCTTAAATCAGCTCTCCACGCAGCCCTTTAAAGCTAAATAGCAGGTTCCCTTTGAAGCAGCACAAAAGGATCAAGGCTCACATGGGCCCTTCCAAGCAAAACTACTGCTTCTCCCTAGCCGTGGCACTCAATAACACAGGAGAAAGCGGATGGGTGGTGTTTCTTTTCATTTATCTTTAAAGAGCTGAGCCAGATGCTGGTGAAGAGCTGCTGCTTCCAGGTTTACACTAACGAGGCTTCTTTCAAGGGGCCCTAGGGAGTGTTGCCCCTGAGGGAGGGCCTAGAAATGCTGGGCAAGAGACACAAGTTACACATCAACCGGTTTAAGTGATCCGAAACTGGTTTAAACCTGTGCTCAGCGCCCATAAAGCACTTTCGAAATGGCTGAAACTGGTTTAAAATAAACGTGCTCAAATGCAGTGTCAGACTGAACTGATTTGGGTCAAACTGGGTAATGCAACTTGTGTCCCAGACCCCTGTGTTACACGCAGGAAGAAATGTAGGATCGTAGCACGTGTGTTTTTTTGTGACAGCTTATTGACCCAGGCCACGGCACCTCCCGATGTCCCCCTTAGCATCCAGCTCCTTCCCACCGGTCCCCAGAAGCGTTTGCCTGACCATCACTTGCAAACAATCGGGGCTTCAGGCTCTGCTCCACAGATGTAAACTCTTCGTCTCCCGCAGTCACTGCTGCATTGCAGCGAGGCGCTGCCAGCGCTGAATTCTTTTGCCAACAGCAATTCGAGGGGAGGGAGGGAAGGGGGAATGGGGGAAGAGGAATGCAAATCGGGGTTTGATTGGCCAGGTGTTCTGGAGGACTGCAGAAGTCACAGCTGAGCATAGAAAGCAAAAGGGGCTTGTCTGTGGGGACCTGACTGCCTTGCACGGCTGGAAGGAAAATACCCTCATCCTCTTCGTTCCATCTGGGGATGGAAAGAGGCGAGGGGGGGAAACGTGGTATTGGTGTTGTGTCCACAATGGAGGTATAAAAGAAACCACCCACCCACACACGTGTGAGCACATGTGCGTGCATGCACACCCACACTCCCTGTCTGTTTTGCAGAGAATCTAAAAGCAGGAAAAGAGGCCATTTGGTTTTCAGGCTGTCCTGGTTCCTTGTGCCGTGCCATCTGAACAGGAGTAAGCGCGTGCTGCTGTTTATAAGACAAAACAGCAGCATGCAATTAACCTTTGACATGCAAGCCTGAATCCCATGCCCCCTCTTCCTCCAGGCATGCTGGGCAGCCCCACGTGCTCGACTGGCCTGTAAATAGAGCAGGCGGCAGGATCAAGTGGGTTTGCCTTCCAGTGAATGCTTATGCCCTAACTTCAGTTGATTTATGCTTTCAAACCTCCAGAAGCTCTACAGACATCTGAGAGCCATTACTCTTTGTCAAATTGCCATCGTCCATAAAAAATAAGACTCATAAAAGGCACACGTCCCCTAGCACGGAGCTGAAATCCGGTGCCGTAGCTGGCAGCGCGGTCTCTTGAATCGTATATTCAACAAGTCCTGGAATTCATTTGAACACATTTGTAACCCAACCGAAAACAAACAAGCAACCATTGAAATGACTATAAATACATCGAGAGCCTCCCCAGCTCACAGCTGGCAGTCCTGTGTTCTCCTTTGGGTTTTTTTTTTTTTCAAGGATGGAGATTTTTATTTTTCAGCTTGCCACTTTCTACCCAGGGCCTTCCTCCCACCCCCATAGCGCTATTAAAACAATGGAAATGAAGAGAAATCTTGTAGGCCCCTATTCAGGCACAACTCCCACTGCCTTTGACAGGAGTGTTAACCCACATCCGGGGTGAGGATTACAGAATCGTATGGAGGTAGGGCTGCAAGGTACCTGACAAGGTCATCTGGTCCTGCTCAGGGCAAGATCATCCTTGACTAAACCTTCCCAGCCACGTCTGTCAAATCTGCTCTGGAAAGTTTCTGAGCACGTGGATTCCTCAACTTCTCTAAGTAGCCTGTACCTGTGTTCGAGCACCCTCCTAGGCAGAAAGGTCTACCTAATCTCCAACCTCAAATTCCCTGCTGAAGCTTGAGGCTGTGCTCCTAGTCCTGTCCCCTATGTCCTCAGAGAAAAGCATATCTCCATGTTGTCTGTAATCACTCTTCTGGTATTTGAAGACTGTAATCAAATCCCACTTCACTTTATTTTCTCCAGACTAAATAACCCCAGCTCCTGTAGCTTTTCCATTTTTAGCCCCAGGCCTCAAATCATTTTTGTTGTTCTGTACTAGACTCTTTCCAGTCTGTCTTCATGGAGTCGGCGGCCCAGAGCTAGACACAGTTCTCCAGGTGAGGCCTCATCAATATTGAATGGAGTGGAAGAATCACTGCCTTTGATTTGCAAGAGATCATACAACCCAGTATTTGGTTGAATGTTCTTACAACCTGTTAATACAACCCAGTATTTGGTTGAATTTTCTTACAACAATAGCACACTGCTGGCTCATATTGAGTTTATGGTCTACTGTAACCTCCAGGTCCTTCTCTGCAGTACTTCAGCCTACCCACTCATTCCCCAGCCTGTATTTGTGCATGCAGTTATCTTGTCCCATGTGCAGACCTATGCATTTGTCCTTGCTGAATTTCATCTGGGTTTTTTTGGATCACTTTTCCAGTCCATCCAGGTCATTCTGGATCCTAGAGTGTCTGAAACTCCACCCAACTTGATGTCATCCATAGATTTGCTTAGCATGCACTCTGTCCATTGGCCAAATCATTAAGAATAATACCAGACCTAGGACAGACCCCAGGAGACTCTATTTGATGCCACCTCCCAACTACATATCAAGCTGTAGAGCATGATGACCCAAATAGTTCTGCGTCTACCTTACAGTACTTTCATTTAGACTGTCTGACCCACTCATACTTAGCGCTGGACCCTTGACACTTCTTATATCTCAAAGCAGCATAGAGTAACTAAGAAATAATCTTCACACTGCTGGAAGCAGGTAAATAGTATAGGGAACAGATCAAGCTGCTCAAAAACATAACCAGCTAGTCAATGAGTGTGGTGAGAGTAGATGAGAAGCAAATAGAATAGTTCAGAAGCAAGACAAGGATGCACAGCTTCTTTAGACTAGTACTAGGAGCAGTAATACCTTTAGTGCTGAGGGGTGAAATAGGAGGGAGCAACGTTATGCAGAAAGGTAGTGAAACTCCTTCAATATGCAATAACATTCACTTAATAGGACTGACAGAGAATAAGTTTCAGAGCATATCTGACTAGGAAGCTAGGAAATAAGAAAATTCAGACCAAGGATTAGCACAGAGAAGACAAAAATTAGGGGAAATGGAAACCAACAGCAAGAGGCCAAAGATGGACAAGAACCAGAATAAGTGGAAACAATATAGGAATTAAAAAAACAAAGGTGTCAAGGAATGGAAATTGTAAAGACAGCATAAAAATAAGAATTAGATAAGCTGCTAATGCATTTTGGATGTGCTTCACAATATGGATGGGGAAAGTCATTTAGATTAAAAAAAAAAAAGAAAGAAAGAAAGACAAAATTTGATGCGTTTGGAAAAATCTTATCCTTATGATTTATAGAGACTGCTGAAGTATGAAGAAAGCTAATGAAAAAAAGACTAAAAATACTGCAGAACGAATTGGTTGATGGGAATACGATAAAGAAGGAATAAGAAATGTCTAGAACAAGAAATAATGTTGTTACAAAAATTCAAGGAAGATGGTGCAATGATTTGGATATGTGTTGAGAAGGGATGCAGAAAGGGTAGACTATCTGATGATATATACCAAAGCAATTGGAACAAAGAGTAGAGAAAGACCAAGAAAATGTTAGATGGGTTCGCTGGAAAAGGACAGAGGGCACAACAATTTAAAGATGAAGAAACCACGAAGCAGGTTTGAGATAAAAGGAGTGGAAATGCATTAATGAGTGGCCCCGTCATTGCACTTGAATAAAAAAAGAAGGAAAATGGAAGCTAGGAAAACTGATGTCTGTAGAGGTTGAATGACTTATCCAGTGTCGTCTTCTGAGTTTGCTAGTGGTGGCACAAGATGCAGTGCCACTAGCTGTCCCCAGGGAACCAAAAATCCACACGTGTGGATGTGCCCGAATGTCTTCAGTAGGTACAGAATTAGGCCAAAGTTGAACATTCTGGACAAATTTTATGTCAGAGTTCCTCATTCCTAGACTTATCTATTGGCACTGGATTTACGACTCGGATACCTGGTTCTGGGCAGACCCAAACCCTCCGACTGACCATAACTTCTTCCATTTGGTAATAGGCAAATTTTATTGATACAAAGTGATAGCAGATAAGAGTAATGCAGGCAAGGCAAGAAAAATACGTTCCCCCTCCCTCCTCCCGATTCTTTTTATCTACCATTTTCTAAGGCTTCGCAAGGAGAATGGTAAACCTTGCCAGCACACAGCGCTATCCTGTGGTTTTTGCTTGAATGTCATACGTCAGCAGCCTTGGAGGTCAAGGGCCGAGGCCCATCCTTCCCCTACTCCCCCCCTCCCCTCCCCTTGAGGTAAGTGAGATAGGTGGGTGGCGTGCCCTCTGTCCATGGTGGCTTCAGGTTCCCCCCTCGGGGACCTCCTGCTGATCTGAAATCTCTCATTTTCTATTTTGTATTCTTTCTTCTCTGATGACTCTTCATTTCTGGGTACCGGTTTCCTTCGGGCATCATACTGTCAGCATATTTCTTTGTTTCCACAAACCCATCAAGGGTTAAGATGTATACATCTTAACTTGGTCATTTACCAGTGTCTTAATTTGGGCATGCCCAGCATCTTAATTTGATCCATCCATGAGAACCGGAAATCCCAGGGGCTTTGCCGCTGGTCACAGTGACCTAATGCCACCTTTATCTCATGTTTTTTGGTAAACTGTTCACATTTTCAATTTCCCCAGCTGGTTTGTCTTCTAGCTCCAGACAGGTGGGCCTTAAAGGCTGAGACCATGAAACTTTGTTACAGACAGGCTTTTAGAAACGAATTAACTGTTGCTGTTCTCCTGGATCATTGTTCTAATGCAATATCTACTTTACTTATAAGCCAATTCCTAAACCAGATCTCTAAATATCATTTTCTAGTCCTCATTACCTTCATTCCTCCAACTTACTTTATTCTGCATTTTATTGCCAGGTACACCTTGAATCTTGGCAGAGAATCACCCTGTGCATATCAGAGAGTAACGATGATCCTCTTGTTTGAAGTGACCATAGAGAGAAGTCTGGGAAGCAGTGGGCCTGCATAGGTGAAATGGGGGCCCTAAATTGAAACGGTGGGGTTTTAAAAACATCGCTTCAATTTAGGGCTGATTTAAACCCCTCTGTCATGCATACACCTGACTTACCTGCCTCTCTGGTGGGAGGGAGGTGAGGGTGAGCTGCCAGAGGTTGGAGTGGTCCTTGGGCCACGGGGGGGCTGGTGCTTTTCTTTAAAGTGTAGTGCACACACCCTCTTGTCTCATCTACACACGGCCAGTGTTACTAAGTCGATGATTTCTTTTTCTTTTTCTCTTTCTATGGACAAATTTAACACACAAAAAGTATTCTTAAAATGAACAGTATTTAAATAGAGTATGGAATATGTATACAGGTAAGACCTTAACTTCTCTGAAAAAAAATATTGAAAGAAGCACTTCATTAATTTTAAAATAAGTAAATTGTAGAGTTTCAGCTTCTTACAGATATTTGCAGGGAAAATAAATCATTTTTGTTGTGGATTATCTTTCTTGCTCCTTTTTACTCATACTCTGAAATAATAAGCTCCTTTTTTATATAGAAACCCTCCAAGCTGCTAACCTAAAAAATCACACAATAGCAAGTTGACTGGTCCTGTGTCAAGCTTTCATTTAAAAAAAACGAAACAATTCTGTTGTCTTCACCCACTTTCCTACTTTCAGATTTAATTATGGGTCTAAGATTTAGCCAGGACTGGGGGAAAGGGAAGGGAAGTTCCCTGACAAACGCATTCATTTTGAAGAACTCAGGTTGACTTTAAGCCCTGATGCTCAAGGTCAAAGGGAATAATTTATTCAATTTCTTAAGAAAGCATATACAGTACATATAAAATAAAAATGGTTGCTCCTATCCAGGGATCTCAAAGCACTTTATAGATATTAATTGTCATCTCCTTACACCTTCACAGAGGCATAACAGAGGCACAGCAATGTACCATGAAACTTAAAATTGTAATATAATAAAAGCCGTAGCACTTCCGGCCATGTGTCCAAAATGCTCTGGGCATGTGACAGCCAAAGCCTTATTGACAGACAGACACACAGGCGAAGTGGAGGCGGAAGTAATGGGAACCAGGGTATGCTCTGCCATGTGGGGGCAAGGAGAGGCGAGGGGTGCAGCTTGCGGCCCTGCGGTGGGGGCATGGCACATGGTAAGGCCTGGTGCATGACCTCAGGGTATGCAGGCCACACCCGCTGGCTGCAGCACATGGCTGCGGGGCTGGGCATGCCCCCTACACCCGCTCCCTGCATGACATCCTGAGGCCACTCCCTCCCAACGGAGAGTGACTGCTGGCTGTGGCTTTGGCTGTGGGGTGTATTAGGCAGGGGGGATGGTTCACAGCATGTGGCCGCAGGGGCTGAGAATGGGAGGAGGGTCACAGTGCCCCATTGCCATCACTGCCGGAAGGGCCGGGGGGACTGCTCTGGGCTGATCCCAGCTGGGGAGAGCAAGGCGGGGGGGCTGTGCTCAGGTAAAGCCGGGCTGTGGGGCCGTGGGAGCTGGGTGGCCCCTCCAGAAGTGGTGCCAGGAGCCCAGGGGGGCATGTGGCCCCTGGTCTGTGCACAGGGCAGAGGTGGTTGCAGCTGCAGCCTCTGCTCCACCTCTGCTCCTTGCCTCTCTGCCCCTGCTCTGACAGTGGTGTGGCACCATGTGAGTTCCACCACGAGGCAGGCCGGGCTGAGCAGTGAGGCACATGGGTGTGGCATGGGGCTGGGTGTGGGGTGGCATGTGGCTGTGGCTGTGTGTGTGGCAGGGTGTGGTCGGGTGGGTGTGTGGCATGTGGCTGGGTAGGTGGGTGTGTGTGGCATGTGGCTGGGGGTGTGTGTGTGTGGCATGTGGCAAGTGGCTGGGTGGATATGGAGTGTGGCTAGGTGTGTGTGTGTGTGTGTGTGTGTGTGTGTGTGTGTGTGTGTGTGTGTGTGTGTCAAGTGTGGGGAGCACACAGGGCTGGACACAGAGTGGAGTGGGGGGTGGGATGTGGAGTGGCAGCAGCGCAGGGCGGTGGGTAGAGGGGCTCTGTCCCCGCCGCCTGCCCCTCATTCTTGATGGGCACTTTGCTAATGCTCTCATTTCCCCCCACAAATACATGTTGGACTGGTCTTTCAACCTGTACACGTATGTCAATAATAATCCAGCTGAGGATGGCATTAACGATGTTCTTAGGCTGTCAGTGAATTACTGTATTGTGCATATAGCGGGTTTCCTTTTCTGCTGGACATAGAAGAGGTTGCATGAAGCTGCTAGTAAAAATGCAGAATCTGTTTCTGTCCGTGAAATTGTGCTAACTATGCGTTCGCATTTTACTACCAGGTATTTTGGTGTTTATTTGTACGAATTGGTATTGTGGGGAGGCTCCTGCTGAGTAATTGTCAATACTTTTCAGTAGTGGGTTCTATTTGTAGGATGTATTACTCTCCACGTTTCACAGAGGAGAATGTGGCACACAAAGGGATACAGTGATCTGTCCCTACATTATGGCTGATAAACCCATGTTCCCTCACCTTCCTATCATCTGCTGGAGCCACAAAATTCTCTTTCTACCTGGATACAGGATGCACTGACTTCACCCAAGTTTTTTGTTTGCTTTCGGTCACTGTTTAATCTGATCTTGAAAGCAGAACTCAGACCATACAAACTGGACCTCGTTAGGAACTTTCCATCAAAATGTGTTTTTTGTTGTTTTTTTCTTTAACACGGGTCTCTGAACAACTCCACCAGGACGTTTTCATTTTGAGACAATTTTCATCTTTCTACTGGAGAAAACTGACATGAAATGGTTCATACTGAGGCATTGTGACCCCCAGTATATTATTTTGTTTAGTTGGACTGGCGCAAAAGAATGGGATCAGTTCAATGAAATATTGAAATGTATTTATCAGAGCTTTCCCTCATGGATGTTTTAGTTCAGGTCCTCTCCTCTGGGCCAGTATAACTTTTGTGCATAGTATATCCCTTGTTTTTGCAGTTGATTTTTTTGGGGGGTTTTTAGACTAAATTTTGCAAGTGATAAATAATATATTGATGTGCTGGCTGCTGCTTAGAAGCAGTCTCCTGAAAAACAGATTGATTTGCATTGTTTAAAATGTAGGAACACAAGGCCAGCTGAGATGAAATTTATTCTAAGCTTTCCTCCTCCTTATGGAGTATCATTCTTGGCAATATATTGGAGCTTAAGGAGATGTAGTAAGCATCACTGCAGCTCCTGGAGGACAAAAGTGAGTTGGAGTTAAGACGCTGATTCTAGCTTCAGTTCTTGGCTTTGCTACCATTTCCCTGAGTGATCTGATACAAATCACTCCATTTCTCTCTGCTTCAGATCTTCATCTGTGAAGACTGGAGACCAGAGAAGTTCTCTTCACCTACTTCCAGCCTCTTCTCCTGCAGGTGCAAGCTCTTTCTTTCCCCATGTGTTTCTGCAGTGCCTAGCATCTGTGGAGTGAGTGGTCCCCCAAACCTGATAGCCTAGGAGAAGGGGAAGCGTAATGGGTGTAGAACCAGCATTGCACTCTTCTGCTACTGAGCTGCCTCGGGTGACAAAATTGGACTTTGAGGTGACTTGGGATGCCTAAATTACAGCGGTCCTCTGGGCAAGATGTCCCCATGTAAAAGGTGCCGCAACCCCAGCAACATGAAGGTGAATGATAAGTATGATTTTCTTTGGCTCAGCTATTTTCATTACACTTTTAGTTTCACAGAATCAAAGGAAAGTAGGGTTGAAAGGATCTCAGGAAGTCTTCTAATCAAGCCTCCTGCTCAAGGTAGGACCATCCCTGTCTAAACCATTCCAGGCAAGTGCTTGTCTAACTCAGGACAAGGTACTAAGGCACCACGGGGTGCTTCAAAATCCTTTGAGGCTGCTTCAAGGTATGAAGAAATAAGCACATAATTATAGGCAAAGGGTAATCCCTGGCTGACCATTTCCTTGCCCCTACTGCCTAGCCCCATGATGGGGGTAAGCACTGTAAGAAATAAGTTATTTTTTTTAATTGAATGCCATTCAATTATGGCACAGTGCCTTGAGTCTGAGGGACGCCTTGAGTCTAAAAGGTTGGTGAACCACTGGTCTGACCTGCTTATAAAAACTTGGAGATGCTTCTCTAGGTAATTTGTTCCAGTGCTTAACCACCCTCATAGTGAGAAAGTTCTTCCTGATATCCAAACTAAATCACCCTTGTTGTAATTTAAAGCTATTGCATTGTGTCCTGTCCCCTGCAGCCACACTGAACAGTATATCACATTTTTATAATCACCCTTCAGATGTTTAAAGACTGCTATGAAAGGTCTCTTCGGTCTTCTTTTCTCTAGCCTAAATACCAGTTCTTCCAACCTAATCAGTTCTTCTAACCTTTTCTTGTAAGTCAAGTTTCCCAGACCTTTAATCATTTCTGTTGCTCCGCACTGGACTCTTTCCAATCTGTCCACATCTTTCTTGAAGTACAGTTTCCAAAAGTGGGACTTCAAAATGTTCTTATTAATACGTAGCCATCTTAAGCACTTGGAATGGCTCCATCAGCCTTGCCTCAGGAAGATCCTTTGTATTAGATGGGAAGACCCCAGCACCAATGCCAGCATCCTCTCTGCAGCTAACATAACCAGCATCGTGAAACATCAACTCTGCTAGGCTGGTCACTATGTGCAGGTGGCTAATAGTCATCTCCTGAAACAAGTCCTCTTCTCTCAACTCACTCATGGTAAGAAGACTTGCAGAGGACAGAGGAAGCTCTACAAGGACACCCTGAAAGCATACCTTAAGAAGCGTGGTGTTAACCTTACACACTGGGAAGTGCTAGATGGTAACAGGTCTCAATGGCGCTACACCATACATCAAGCTGCAGCCTACTTTGTTGAGAACTGTCTTGGTCTGGAAGCTGAGAAATGGCAGAGGAGGAAGGAAAGCTCACAATATCCTGTCCAACAGCTGTGCCCTGCACAAGGCACCACTTGTCATATCTGTGGAAAAACTTGCAGAGCACGACTGGACTCTTCAGCCACCTTAAAACTCATCAATAATCCCCCACCCCAGCAGACATCATCCTCGTATCAAGGGATAGTTGAAGAAGATTAATATTTAGACCTTGCCTTTTTGGTCATCTTGTTAGACCTGTGTAACTTGCTTTTAACCTATAAACCCGTCCACAATTCATTTACTTTTTGCATTTTCATTCCATCTAAGAAGCTTGTCATGTGTCAGGACACCACTGTGCCAAGTGCTGAACAAGGCCAGAACAGAGGCATCCCCTTCCCTAATAGTTCATAAGGTAGAGAGATGTATTATGAACACTGAGAGATGGGCAAGTATAAAGAAGCAGTGAAGCAATACTGGCCATCTTGGGAGACTGTAATCTCAGTACTCTACCAGCCAAAATGTTGTTGGGTTTTTTGTAAGGACCAAGGTCAAGGAAATCATTCTGAGGATTTAAAGCAGAGTAATGAAGGGGCTTTGCAGTGTTCGCAGGGAGCTCCTCTGGCTGGAAGGGGGCACCAAGGGAGAAAGTTCAAAGGTGCTGGGTTCAAAATCCTAGTGGGAGGCTGCTTCATAGGGGCCAGTCAGAGGCAGGGTTTGAATTCTCAAGGCAGCATGAGAGATGCTGAAAGAGGTGAGAGGAGAGTTCATGAGTGGCCTTGATAATGGAAACAGATAGTTTTCTTTGATGTGATAGTGAAAGGAGAGCCAGCGAATGCAAAGAGAGTGGCAAAAACAGGCAGAAGGGTAGGAGCATGGTCTTTGCAGCAGTATTTTGAACGGAGCAAGGCAAGACTGCTTGTTAGACCTTGTTTCATAGATGCTAGGGTTAGACCTTATTTCATAGATGGACAACGTTAGCCTCTTTTAAAGAATGGTATCATTTTTAAAGACCCTGAGAGTGCAACAACTCTTGTCAAAGTTAATGGCAGCTGTTGGATCCTCAGTATGTGCTGATTGATTCTTTTCATTGGTTGCCTTAATGCAGATTTGGAAATTGAACTCTGGTCTCCCATGTTTGAAGATCTATACCTAATAACTTTATTTAGAGACACTAAATCCTAGATGTTCTCCATGCCTCATGGAGTTTTTTCACCCTTGTGACATATGCAATGTTGGCATGTTGCATTGATTTAAAAGAAAACTTTAAACATCTTATTACCCTTCTTCTTTCAGAATGCCATATGATATGATATAATTGTAATGCTGATTAAAAAAAACTTTACTTGCTTAAATCATCAGTAGCATCTGCCTGGGGAGAGCTAGCTGTCAGGGGGCATAACACTGATTTTTCCATCATCTCAGTTTTTAATAAGTGTCTTTCTTTAATTTTCTTGTCCTTAGCTTTGCTCGTCCAGGGAAAGGATCATGGCTTGGAAAAGGCAGTCCGGAGACGGGACCAGACCAGACCAGTATGTCATTAGAGAACCTTGTGTTTGGAGCCAGCTACTGCAAACCTCCTTCTTCAGAGGTAAGGGAAGTCAATCCATGGTAGCATGGTTGAATTTTGATTCTCATTTTATAAAAGTAATCTGGGAGAGTCTGTGACTGGGATTATGTATTTGTGGAGTAAATGAATGACCTCTCCAAACACCCATGTATGAGCTGTCCACAATTTGGGGCTGGATGTGCAGCCCATACCTATATGCCTTGCTGGATCTCATAGGCAAGGCATGTTAGACAACAGACAGAGGCTTATCTCCACCTCCAGTACCCAGAGTAGCTGAGAAGAGACACATGTGGCTGAGCCAGCATGGAGGGAATTGTCATTTGCTGTGGGGAGAAAGACAGCAGCAAATCACCATCTTCCCCCTCATCCCCAAACATGGAGGAAACCACAGGGGAATTGTGCCTTGGATCATTGATGAATGATGGTGCCTTGTAGGTTATTGCGGCTTATGCTTATTCTCTTGCTCAACACAGTATCTCAAGTCAGCCTAGGTCTCTTGAGTTTCCTTTACACCCGGGCCAAACAGAGCTAGCTGTGAATGTTTTGGTAACATGTTTTCTTCAGTGGAAAATGTTAATTTTATTTTTTTGGAAGGACCGTAGCAGTTTGGGGGGGAAATTGTTGGAACACATTGTTTTTCCAAGACAAGGGACCCCAGTGGAGAATTAGTCCAGGGGTTAGGGCACTTTTTGGGAACATGGGAGACAATAACGTCCCTGCTCTGACTCACCCAGCTATGGTCAGTCTCTCAATCGCTCTCGCTGGAACGCTTCCTCTTTGAATAAATGGTCATGTGTGTGTTGGCCCAGAAGACGGGCCTTACTGCGACGTGCGCTGATCAGGGAACTCACCTGCCATGTTAGAGAATGGTGGCCCAGAGACTTGAGCATGGATCTCCCACATCTAAGGGAAATGAGTTACCTACCCAGGGGGCTGGCAGCTCGCAGATGCAGACTTCTCTCTTCCTCCTGTTTTACATGAATGATGTCATGAAAGATCTTGTTTTGATCCTGGTGCAGAAAAAGTGAGTTTTTGAAATCTCAAACATTTTTTACGGGGCAGGAGAAACAGTCGGTATCTATCTCCAATGAGAAATCTTTCTGTTTTGCTAGTGAACATGTAAAACCCAGCAGGATAGTAGGGCTGTTGTGTTCTAGAAAGGCATGTGCCAAGGGGTAAAGTAAACTCTTTCATTCCTTCTCCTTCGTGCATTTCTTATTTTAGCACTTTGTACGCCAGTTAGCCAGTCAAGCCAAACAGTTCTCAACTGGCTCCGTCTTGTCCTGGCTGATCAAACACATTTTTTTTCCCCCCTTAGCTTTGGGAATGTTTGTTTAGGACATGGGATTTATTTTTGACTGGAACATGCACCTCCCATCGGTAATAGTGGACATTATGCACATGTTAGCATACAGTGTATTGTTAATAAGTTGAGAATGGTCTGCTCGGTTGGGAGTAGAAAGTAGAAAGCACAAGCAACGCAGATCACACTCCAGACACTCTGGCACATGGATGCAAAGAGTTCAGTGGGAGGTAGCCTATTTAGAGGTTGAAGAAAATGGAATAAAAACCCAGTAAGGATTTGATGCTGTGTGCGTGTGTGTGCATTTTATTGATGCTTTCGGTTTTTATTCATTGTTAGATTTTAAGGCCCATATCATTGGCAGTATAAATTGGTGCATCTCTGCAGTCCCTGTATGTGTTGCAGCTGAGGAGCTGAGCTATGCAATTAAACTCCCCATGCAGAACAGCACAGATGCTCTGCTGCTCTACATGGGACTGAGCAAGCATCCTTCTTCCAAGCTGGTAAATTCTGTAATGGACTTTCCAAATATGAGTGCCAGTGGGCCTGCTGCTATGCTGCACTCAGAGGACTTGTCCCTGTCATCCTAAATAATCCCAGACCTCTCCCCCAACTAGACATACAGGCCCTCTGAGTTGGTCATTATCTACAGTCTATGGAATAGCTAGGATCCAGTGTAACATATACCATGCATATTGATTTTTTTTTTTGTTGTTACTGTGTACAAACTACATCAGTCTTGGAAGAGTAGGTTTTTGGGTGTAGGTAAAGCCTCAGAGGTCAGTAGTGTATTGGAGTGAGAAAAAAAAAAAAACACCTCAAAACAACTCCACATCCCAAAATTGAAATATATAAATGCTAAAGTCTCCTGGTCATTCTGGGTAAGATAATCATCCTGTACCTTACTGCTCTTGAGCATACTTCATATTTTGTAAATGTCTTCTAGGATACTAGTTCTTTTCTTCAGGACTTCACTTCTCTGACTTGGCCGTCTTTTTGATCACGGGATTTCTTTTCATGCTTGCAGAATAGCTCTTTAGATTTGTTGACTTAAAATAGTCAAAAAGTTCTGCCCAGCTCAACGAGCGCATCCCTTTTCACCAGCAGCTTTTAATGCCATTGTGTCTTTCTTCTTTGCATTATTTTCTGTTAGGGATTTCCCTTTGCTCAGCTCCCAAACCTGGCAGGTAAGTCACGGGGAATAGGTTTAGCCATCTCATTGCTCTATGGGACTCTTCATGTAGATGGAAGGCTGCTTACGGAAACGGCAGTCGTTTCTGTTGCCCCTCCCTTGCCTACATCAGGGAGATGTGTGATGCAACCCCTATAGCAAATGGTTGAAGTATTCAATAATATAGCAATTTTATTAAATCAACCAGGATTCCTGAGTTCAACCTAGAAGAAATTTCCAAACTCCTGTTGAGCAGATAGCCCAGCTGACAGATTGCATTGAACTCAGTGGGTCGAAGCGATCAGCCAGCCATCAAGGGATTTAAAGCTGTAGCTTGAGGTACACAAGTGCCCTAATTTTCAGAGAGGTTGAGCCCCTAACGAGTACATAATTGTGCTGATGTCAGACGTGGCTATCACTCGCTCATTCTTTCCAGGCTTCTGACGAGTAGTCAGTAAATAATTCTTAAAGTGACAAACTGTGCCTCGATCTCACATCCGTACATACCGTTTAATTCTTTCCTGTAAAAAAAAACAAAAAAAACCCACATATGCGTGCACTAAAACCTATAGGAGTGCTGACCTCTGATTGTCCACCAAGGCCCAAAAGATCACTTATGGAAGCTTATGGGTAAAGTCTTTTTCTTACTGAATTACTGAACATATCAGTTGCTGCCTCCAGTTGGAAAAAAAAAAAAAAAAAAAAGGCTGGGGGGGGGGGGAGTGTTAATCAGTGGTCCTTCTCAACTGCTTTTTATGTTAACATTGCCCCCCGTGGGAGGCTGAAGTGCTGCCGCCAGTGACAGACAGCGAAGGTTCTTCATCCTGAGCTGCTGACTTCTCAATATGGAGGCTAATTAAATGTCAGCACCGTCAGATTGTACACGTCCAATTTCCCCAGCTCTGTCCGAGTGACCTCTGAACACCACTGACAGTTCCCTCATCTCACAGCCCAGCATAGTCATACTAATCATTCACACTGTGATTAAAACCCCATCAGAGTCCTGTTATTCCTTTCACTTTCTTCCAAATTGTATGCCCAGGCAATTAGGATTTGGGGGTTGTTTTTTTTCTCTGCACTCCCATGGAAGCACTGACTTGTACCACGATTCACTGCAGGACAAGGTGCCATTCTTTTTCTTTTCACCGGTAGTTTTATTTCAAACAAAACTGAAACTTCATGGCTGCATTAGAGTGAATCTCAGATTTCGCTTTCAACTAATATACAGGCTTATTCTGTTGAGGTAGAGACACTTGCACAGATCGTGATGATTAGGCTATAAAGCAAGGTGTGTGTCCTTTTTTTAAGCCCTTGTCGTGGCATGAGCTCTGGCAGTTGCACTGCATTGTGCAGATATTCATGCTTGCTAGGCCTTTTGAGCTTGATTGACTTGACGTGGGAGGGTTAGTCTGGCTTGTCAGCAGTCAGGGAGAAGGTAGGGAGGGGGAGGGTGGCACCTTAAAGACTAACGAGTTTAGAAAAACCTGAGCTTCCATCTCCAACCACCTAACTCGTCAGCCAGCAGTCCAGCCATAGGATCTGATGAAGCAGGCTGTTGCTCATGAAAACTCATACCTCTGATCCAGTTAGTCTCTAAGGTGCCACCCTGACCTAACTTCTGCCTAAGCACTGAGTGCATGCACTGTTGGGCTACTTCCCATCCTGCAAGCCCAGGCAGAGGTCCCTTCGTGTTATGGATGGCCCAGATTTTTTAGGTGCTTTCAGTAGCTGTAAGAGCAACATGTGCTCTCATTGACTTCTGGCCTTTTGGACCCACATTTTCCAAACCTGGGTGTGCCTCAGTCTTGCCTCACTTTATAATCAGAGCGTGACATACACATAGCATGACCTTCCATAAACACTATACTCACCGTGGCCTTCTTTAGTTCCTCTACAGATAATCAACCTCTGGTTTGACTGAGTATAATGGGTGTAACGTGGGTTCTCATCTGTGGAGCCTAATACAGCTTCAGCTGGAGAGCTGTGGCTCTGCAATTTCAGCTGCTGCAGCTCATATTTTCAGCTTGGAAGGTCCAATCTGAGGCATATAGGTCCAGATGGAGGCTGTTATTCCATCTCAAAGTCCCCCCATGGTAGCAAATCCCTCCTCCACCAGGGTCCTGTGGTAGTGTTATGTTTCAGAGTGCATATCCTATTTAGACATACAAAAAACTAGAACTCTTGGTTCCAAAATGATACCTTTTATTAGACCAACTGGAAAATGGCAAGACAATTGTCCTTTTCTGCAAGCTTTCAGGATCAAAGTCCCTTCGTTGGGCTCTGGAAAAAGTGTAGATGGTACACAGTGGTAAAAAGTCCCCATAAGCAGGAAATAAACTTCATTTTTGCACAGAGGGAGCTGAAGATGGAAGGCTGTCCCTCTGGGTCCATGAGAGTGTCTTTGTGAGCTGGGTTGAGTAGCTCACAAGATGGAAGAAACAGCCCCTATATTTGATATATATCAAAATAGAATTAAAGAAGGTATCAGCTTTGCAAAAGGAGGACTAAAATGCAGCTGTTCCCCTCTTAAAGGAGGAATCTGTATACCTATTCTTTTTCCCTTTGAAACTAGCAGAGAGCTTGCAGGTTTAATATGCCCTGCTGAATTAAGAAAACTTTATTTAACTCGAAAGGAAGCTAAGTTGTTTTTTTTTTTTTTCTCTCTCCAGAGCTCTGAAGTGCCTTGCAGCATGTAAAAACATGTGCCTTTTGCATTAAGTCCTACATTAGATTACGTATGTTTAAAACAATGGCTGTTTACCAAGGGCACAGGTCTGACCTTGATGATGCTGTGCAAAGCTTGAATAGTCTCAATCTAGATTTTACACTGATTCTCAACCGCAGTGCCATAGCACCTTGGGGCCCCATGGGATTCTTTTAGGGGTGCAGCACAACCTTAGCACTGACAGGTGTGCAAGCGCCTACACATGATTCACAAGATCAACCCTGAGACTTCAAAGAGGAATTCCTAAAATCAAAAGCATGCTGACCTGCTGTGGTCTTTGTGAGTTCTTTGCAACAGAAGAATTGCTCTATTATATGTCCATGATCACAGTGAGCAAAGAGCTGGCACTTTCTGAGAGGTGCCTTGACTCTGAGATCTTGAGTCCAACAAGGTTGGCTGATATAACTGAGCAGAATCTAGATCTGACTGAAATGCAGGGATGCACCAGAGCAGAATTGGAGCCCTGAATGGTAATTTTAGATGGGAACCGTTTCATTTTTTTTTCTCTCACAGCTCTCTGTTTAACATCAGTCTAAAACCATGCATGCAGCATTTGCATATTAACAATGTGTTTTAGGTAATGTTGTATTAGGTGGTATTAAATGAACAGGACTCTTGTGTGTGCTGCTAATGTGGGTTTTAATTAATAGAGAAAGGGAACCTAACAAATGTCCATTCCATATGTACTTTGCAACGAGTGACAATAGGCCTTTCCAGTGCCATGCTGGTTCATCAGCTGGGTGTGGAGACCATTTGGGATAATTGCTATTATTATTTATCATTTTCAATTAAGCAAGGATTGGTTAATGTTTGCAAAGAACTGTTATGGCTTCCTAAGCGATCAGGATCATGGGAATCTAACAGTCAGATAATGGGGATGGTATCTGTTTTTTTAGCATCAATGCCAGTTCTTTCAACAGCTTTTTCTTATAGGTGTAGCATAGGCAGAGGGTGACAGTGTTATGATTGGGACTAGGTTTAGGGGATGAAGCTGGGGCTAGAGCAGGACTATGGATCATATCCAATAGGGAGGAAGTCCTGCAGCCTTTTCTGTGCTTACCTTTGATTCCAAATGGGGGCATTATCATGAGATCAAGGATTAATTCCCATGATATTTCAGCTGTGTAAAAACCAAGAATTCTTGCTCTGCTTCTGAATGAGAGTCTTCAGGGTAAAGTTAAGTGCTGGGGTTGACTCTGGTCCCATCTGTATGGAAGTGGCTGTATATGACCTTCCATGTTAGGTTCATGTTTGGTGTCTCTTTTAAAGGCTAATAGAAAGAGGGGTTCAGGCTCCTTGCTTCTATTTCCAGCTTTTCCTCTAACCTACTGGTGCTCAACCTACAGCCTACAGGCTGGCTGGAGCCTACAAAACCCCTGCAAACAGCCTGTCACTGGCATGAGATCAGCTCCTGTCCTGACCCCTCTGAACTCACCGTCACGGCAGTGCAGGCTCTGGCTGGGGCTGCCACTTTTGTGCAGCATCAAAGCCCAGGGGGTGAAGGCCATCATTGCGTGTCCCCTGCTGCTAAATTCAGAGGGGTGGAAGGGAGGTGAAGGGGCAGATGGCAGCAATGGTCACCCCCTGGACTGCAAAGCCATGCAAAACAAGGGCTCTGGCCAAAGCCCACACTGACATGGCAGTGAACTCCGAGTGCTCACTGTGCATACATCACCCAGCCAAAGTGGTACGGCCATACCACCCTCTCCCCTATAGATTCATAGATGCTAGGGTCGGAAGGGACCTCAATAGATCATCAAGTCCGACCCCCTGCATAAGCAGGATAGCTTGTGGCCATTATTTCTTGTAACCCCCGGGGGCGCCTTGGTGAATAAATACTCACCAATTCCCTTCTGTGCCCCCGTGATGAACTTATAGGCAGCCACAAGGTCGCCTCTCAACCTTCTCTTGCAGAGGCTGAAAAGGTCCAGGTGCTCTAGTCTCCTCGTAGGGCTTGGTCTGTAGGCCCTTAACCATATGAGTGGCCCTTCTCTGGACCCTCTCCAGGTTATCCGCATCCCTCTTGAAGTGCGGCGCCCAGAATTGCATGCAGTACTCTAACTGCGGTCTGACCAGCGCCCGATAGAGGGGAAGTATCACCTCCTTGGACCTATTTGTCATGCATCTGCTGATGCACGATAAAGTGCCATTGGCTTTTTTGATGGCTTCGTCACACTGCCGACTCATGTTCATCTTGGAGTCCACTAGGACTCCAAGATCCCTTTCCACTTCCGTGCCACCCAGCAGGTCATTTCCTAGGCTGTAGGTGTGCTGGACATTTTTCCTCCCTAGGTGCAGCACTTTGCATTTCTCCTTGTTGAACTGCATTCTGTTGTTTTCTGCCCACTTGTCCAACCTGTCCAGGTCTGCTTGCAGCTGTTCTCTGCCCTCTGGCGTGTCCAATTCTCCCCATAGCTTTGTGTCATCTGCAAACTTGGACAGAGTACATTTCACTCCCTTGTCCAAGTCACTGATGAAGACATTAAAGAGTATCGGTCCAAGGACCGAGCCCTGCGGGACCCCACTGCCCACACCCTTCCAGGTCGAAACCGACCCATCCACCACGACTCTCTGGGTGCGGCCCTCCAGTCAATTCACCACCCACCGGACTGTGTAGTCATCCAAGTCACAGCCTCTTAACTTGTTCACCAGTATGGGGTGGGATACCGTATCAAAGGCCTTCCTGAAATCTATATAGTCACCCAGAGCTATGTTTGCCACAGGTGGCTTATGATTTTTGCCTCTGTGTTCGATTACCCAGCTTTCAAGATCTAATTTATGCTCATTGTGTTAACAAGGTCAGTAGGTGGACAAATGCCTGGTTTAATGAGAAGATGGACTACTCTTCTACAGCTACAGTTGAAATTCTCTATCTCGGTGCCTGTTCTTCTTCCGTCGCTATAATATCTGAACCCAGGGCTGAAATCTTTTGAAGAGGCTTATACTGTAGAAGTTCAGGCTGTTCCTATTCCCCGGATAAAAGTCAGTGCTATTATTTTTGCACCTTTAAAATGGACTGATTAGAATAGCATGAACTTCAAAGCAAAGTTTCATGTTTTAGAAATTCTGGTTTGTGAGGCTTTAATGGGTCTATTACACTAATTAGAAAAAAAAATCCTTTATGTCAATCATACTTTATCACCTGGTCAGATGAATCACAGCTAGAGATGCCAATGAAAGAAAGGTTGAAAGAGAAGTAATTTTCCACCTGACTTAATTCTGAGCTTCATTATATTTCCACTGTGTTACTCTCTGGGCTCTTCCCTCGGTGCTGATGTATATTTTTGTATACATTTAAAGTTTTGCCTGTTCGTTGAAGTTCAGCCTTGGTTCCTTAGGCAGCTTCAAGTGGGTGGATGTAGAAGTTATCTCCTTCCTGGTTGAAGATGGTTTAAACTGCAGGGGTATGTCTTTATCTTCAGCTTCCATCGATGGAAAATGCTAATCTCTGCCCGTTAATGTACTGAACCGTTGTACAGTTTCTCTGTTTCTGGAATATTTTTTCCTCCATCATATCTTGTTGAAATAATGTGTTCACACGCCCTTAAGAACACTACAATAATTCCCACTGACTGATGGCAACAGAGTTTTTGAAAGGAGACCTAATCAACTCTTAAAGCTTATAAGCTGACTGCCTTCCTGACAAGAGCACAGATGCCAACAACAGCACATTTCAAATACATCATCTAGAAGCTAACTCTTGCTTACTGGCAAGTGTCCCAGACGGCAGCACTGAGATTGAGAAATGAGAGGCAAGTATCCCTGTTTCTTCTGCCACTTTGTCTTGTTTAGCAGAAACAGACCGTCACGTGATGTCAAGTGTCACATCCCTCTTAGACACCTCCAGGCCCATCACAGTTGGGCAGAGTGAATGGGGATGAGTTATTCTGTTACTGTTAATCAAGGTAATGCAGTATTTTCTGGACATGCCAATTAGGAAGGAGGCTCTTCATTGCGACATGCAACTGCCCAAGGCAAAGTGCTCTTGTCGCAAGGAACTTGCAATCCATAACACGAGCTGCCAAAAGAGATAATGATCTGAAAGACAGGTTAAAAGTTAAAATGGGTGCATTTGCCCACATTATGTATCTTGATGGCCATAGTCATCACAGGTGGGTGACAGCCTAAGCAATACACATAGCAGAAGTTTGTGAGTATTGTAGCTAAGATTGGAAGAATGTAAAACCCAACTCCAGATCGCGTCCTGTTGAAGTCAATCGAACACAAATATGTGTTTGGAGTTGGTACTGCATTTCTAGCAAATCTGTAAGAAGATGCATATAGCGCTGCTTCAAACTAAGCTAATGCTAGAAATGTATTTAATACAATCCTTGAATACTGTGCAAGTAGTTGCACCCCTTTTCATCTCAATGGTTGTTTTGCTTTTGTTTTATGAGAGTTAGAAGCCACGTGAAGAGGTGTGTTAGTCATGTGACTGACTTGACATCTCTTTGTTTACCTTCCCTTGTATAAAGGTTTTAGTTATCCTGTTGGGAAACAGGGACAAACATTGCTCTTGGTAATCTTCTCTGAACAGATCCAGCCTAATCTGTAGGTTTTCCTTGGTGTGCTCAAAGATGATGCAGTCATTGTCATATTGAAGGTCATGGATGGTTGTTTTGAGAACTTTGGTCTTTGAGCAAAAACATCTCAGATTGAAGAGCCCTCCATTCATTCAGTATTCAGTGGCATTTCCAGAAGAAAGACAGTCCTTAATAAGAATCATGATGATTGTCAGAAAAATGGAGAACAGTGTTGGGAAGATGACGCATCGTATCTTGATCCAAATTCAGATGACAAATTGATCTGCTACATAAAATGATCAGTTATCTAGTCGTAGAGATGCCTCAGGGCCTTGATGTACTTTTCAGGACATCCAAGTCTGGCCATAACTTTCCACAAAGCTTTGTGATTGATGGAATGAAAGGCATTAATAAAGTCAATAAAAGCCATATGTAGAGGTCCTAATGTTCCTGAAAACTTGCTTGGACCTGGCAAGCAACAAAGATCATGTCAATTGGCCCAAGGAATGGCATGAAACCACACTGAGATTCCAGCTGGAATTTCTCAGAAGGAGAGAGATGACAGTTCAGGAAAATGCAGGAAAGGGTTTCCCTGCTGTGCAAATGAAGGTAACACCTCAATAGTTCCCAGACTTATCTTCTTTCTTGAAGATAGTCACAATGTTGGCATTCCTCACACCCCCCAGGGATCTCTTCATTATTCCAAATTCGGAGCATAAATTTGTGGAGTCTCAGAACGAGTTCCTCAATGCCAGTCTGGTAGCTTTCAGTAGCAAGTAGCCTTGTTATTCTTGGTTTCCTTGATGGCACACTCAACTTCTAGGAAAGGAGAGTTGGTGAGCAATGTTTCTTTGGGACATTAGGGATGAACTCAATGATGGTGTCCATCACAATTGACTCATGGTTTTGGAGTGCCTCAAAGTGCTCTTTTCCTCTAGCTTGGGTAGACTTATTGTCTTTGAGGAGTGTCAAGCCATCCAACGATCACAGAACAGTTAGGATCTTGGGAAGTTGAGCTGTGGATGGATTTTTGTTGCCTGGAAGAAGTTATGCATGTCACCATACAGCTGGATCACCTTAGCTTTACCATGCCACCACTGATTTTTGATTTCCCAGATCCTTCTTTGGGCCTTGGCTTCGAGGAGCTGATATGTCTCCTTCTGCTAACATGAGGTGTCACCTTGTCAAGCAGAATGAGCCCTTCTTTTCTGGTTGAGTAGGATTTGAATCTTGGCATCACTCTCTTCGAAACGGTCTCCTCAATGCTGCTTCTTTTATGGACACAGCAAGGAACTTTTCACAGAGACATTGGTGAAAATTCTTATGGACCTTCAGGTCTTGAAGATATTTGATGTTGAGAGTCCTTTACATTTTTATTGGCTGTTTTCAGTGTTCTGGAGCAAGCCAGATATTCATAATGGATCTGACAAGATAGTGATCTGTCCAGCAGTCATTGGTTCATTGTGTGGCTCATGTGATATGAACATCACAGGCTCTAACAATAACATAGTTGAGGAGGTGCCAGTGCTTAGAGGGAGGGTGTCTCCAGATGCCCTTGTATTTGTTTCTTTGTCTGAAGATGGTGTTCAGATGACAAGACCATGCAGTGTGCATTTGATCAGGAAACGATGCCATTGGAGTTGGTTTTCCTTGCTCCTTCCTGCCCAGCAGTGCCACTTCAGAGTGCCTGGTCATGTCTGACTGGCAGTGAAGTCAGCAGGGAGAATGATCTTATCCTCCTTGTGACTATCTGTCAGTACGTGGTCATAGTTGGAGCAGAACTGTCCTTTGACATCATCATCAACATCTAGTGTTGGAGCATACACGCTGATGATGGTGGAGTACTGGTTGTTGCCCATGTGTGACTGTAATGTAAGGAAGCTGGTGAGTGGAAACAGTAACTACACAATCTTGACAAGGTGAGGATCTGGGTCCAGTGGCAAGGGAGAACCCTAGATGACAGGAAACCTCCATCTTGCTGCAGCCTCCTTCCATCTTTACAACCATTGAAAGCCTCACATCTTCTGCCTGATCCACCACTGATGACTTAGGGTTGGACTGTGGTTTGTTTGGAGCCTCTCCTCCTGCCTGTTTGCCATGGATGACCCTGCCAGGAGTGTAATACTCCAGGTGACATAGCTCTGAGGGCCATTGGGACACACAAGCCTGTCTACCACTACAAGGTCTTGGTCCATGGAGGGGCACTTTTAGCTTCTTTCATTCCTTGGAGTCTCAAAGCAGCAGAGCCTCCTCATGCCTGAAGAAGGGCGATTGCACCCAAAAGCTTGTAAAGAACTGTTTTCCCAACCACTCGGTTGGTCTAATAAAAGATATCGCATCTACCCAAAGAACCTTGCCATTTACACAATTGTGCACCTTCTTTTTTTTTTTCACCAGCCGCATCCATGTACGTTTCTTATCAGCCCCAGTACAATTGCCAGCCTGATTAAAATAACTACAAATCAAGCCCAGTGTCTCCATCCCGTGTTTTAGGTTTCTGATTTACTTGTAGAGTTTGTGATCTTTAATGTCCTGATCTGGAGGGCCAGTGTGCTGTTATCAAACAAGTTTTTTTTTTTCCTCAACCTGACAATGTTCCTACAATGACCTTATAATGAGAAAAAAAAAAAGTCTTTCAGCCTTTAAGTGAGGAATAATCTTTCTGAAATGAACTAAAAAAGGCAGCTGCTTTATAATAGACTGCAGAGATCTTGGACACATATGAGAATGGGATAAGTAGGAGGAAAAAAAAAAAAACCCAAACAAAAAACATTAGCATCAGGTAAAACCAAAGGGACTAAGTGCAATGCAAGAGCAGTGAACAACATGTTAAAAAAAAACAAAACAAAAAAGAAAAAGAAACCCCCCCCCCCCCAAAACCCCAACCCCTACAGCTCAAGTCCTCTTACTATCTGAGCAATGCATTAAATCCTCTGGCCAGTGATACCCTAAGAGAAAATTTGAGCCTAAAATGTTACACAGGCTAAGGCAAGAGTACACAGGTATCATCTGTGCATGCTGTGAAATGGTGTCCATCTAAAGGACTGGAGCCAACCGATGGAATGTGGAGAAGCTGCGTCACGACCATGTCATGACTGGGAAGTGACCCTCTCAGCAGCACAGAAGCGGAAAGGGATCTCGGGGTCATAGTGGACTCCAAGATGAACATGAGTCGTCAGTGTGACAAAATAATCAGCAAAGCTAACCGCACTTTATCATGCATTAGCAGATGCATGACAAATAGATCCAAGGAGGTGATATTTCCCCTCTATGCGGCATTGGTCAGACTGCAGTTGGAGTGCATCCAGTTTTGGGTGCCATACTTTAAGAAAGATGTGCATAACCTCAAGAGGTTCCAGAGGAGGGCCACTTGTGTGGTTCAGGGTTTGCAGGCCAAGCCCTATTAGGAGAGACTGAGAGACCTGGACCTCTTCAGCCTCCGCCAGAGAAGGCTGAGAGGTGGTCTTGTGATTGCCTAAAAATTAATTAGGGGGATGCAGCAAGGAATCAGAGAGGCTCTGTTCACCAGGGCGCCTCTTGAGGTAACAAGGAACAATGTTCACAAACTGACAGAGAGCAGGTTTAAGCTAGATATCAGGAAAAAAAACTTCTTCATGGTAAGGGTGGCCAAAATTTGGAATGGGCTTCCAAGGGAAGTGGTGCTCTCTCCTGCCTTGGGGGTCTTCAAGAGAAGTCTGGATAGGCATCTGGCTTCAGGTTGTTGTGGGGCACAGGATGACCCCTAGGAAGGTATTTTACCTAGTAGGTCCCCTGTTTACACCAATAATATGCTCTCTGTATTTCCTTTCCTGAGAGGAAATAAAACTTCTGTGGTTGCCACACTATGCTGTTTTCTAGGTTGGCCCTAACCTAAAATGAATTCCCACTTGCCGATGGAAACAGTTCACAGGAGATAGTTTGTCTCACCAAAGAAAAATTTTGCAACCTATACTATTTGGCTCCCTTCTTGGCTGCTTCAGCAGAAAATCCAAGGAAGTAAATGGGACAGGAGTTATTTTTCACCACCTAAGGTGGGTCCTCCAAAACAGGGATGGGCAAAACATGGGCCATAGGCCAGATCTGGCCCGCCAAGCAATTCTGTCCAGCCCATGGGGGGTCCCTTGGCCATGTCTGGCCCAGGCGCTGGGGACAGCCTGGGCTGTGGGGCATGTGGCTAGTCCCGTTGCCCCTGGGTGCATGATGGGATGGGGGCAGTGCAGTAGCTGGACTCAGCTTTGCTGCAGCCCCTGTAGTAGCAGGTTGCTCTGCCTGGCTGCTGCTGCCAGTGTCTCGGCCATGGCCACCGCCAGACCTGGCCCTACTGCCTGGGCACCCTAGCCCTCCTGGCCTGCAGCCAATGCCAGGGCAGTGGATGGAGCAGGCAGGCAGGGTTTCCATGAAGACTGGCCCAGGACCACCCCGGGCAGGATGCACTCAGCTGGGAAGATGGGATGAGGCCATGGACAGGTGGGGAGTGGTGTATGGGAGTGGGACAGGTGAACGGAGCTGAGGTTGGGATCACGGGGTGGTGACAGCACGGGGCCAGGATGCAGGGCAGAGCTGAGATCTGCTTCCTGCATGTCCCTGCCTGGTTGCAGGGACGTGCAGGGAGAAAATCGTGGCTCTGCCCTGGGCCCCAGCCCTGCACGGTCACTGCCGCGCTGTCACTGCCCTGCTATCCTGGCCCAATCTAAACCTCCTGCTCCCAGATGCTGCTCCTTGCCCATCCCATCCCATCCCATCCCCCTGGCTGACCACACCCTGCCTGTGGGGGTCCCAGATAGGACCAGCTGCCTCCCCCAGACCCCCCTGCAGTCCTGGGCTGGGTCACCCCTCCCCCCGGCCTGCAACAGCTCTCAATAATTCCTTAAGTGGCCCTCTGGTGCAAACAATTTTACACCCCTGCTCCAGAACAAATTGTTGTCATCTTTGGGGGTGAGATCAAGGAAGGATTATTTTTGCTGAATATTTTGTGCCTTTCCTGTGAATAAATAGTTCTCCTGTCTCCAAACCTTGTCAATCCAGCATCTTTCCCTCAGTGCAAAGCTCACTAGAAATATTTTATTTATAAACATAATATAATGACCTGCAGAAGAAATGGTAAACTACTCTATGGCTCATAAAATGTGATTGCCTTTGGCTGTAAATTATGTGAAGGCTGGTGTTTGAACTGTGCATAATGCAGTAGAAGTCTACTGGGGTAGGGAAACGAATAGGTGAAAATGGAATATTTATGCAGATTTGTATAGCTGCAGCTATTCAGAAGTTCCTTGTTACATTGCTGTAAATTGCAGCAAATGAATGTAATTTGCTTTAAAGTAAAATACCCAGGAAAGTTTCTGATTAGTCATTACCACTGAACCAGAAATGAACTAGAAATTCTGGATGTTTTAAACAAGAAAACGGGCCTTTATTTACTTATAATTGGCTTTGTGCTTTATTGTCTGGGCTGTGGTTGCATATAAGCCAAACACCGTCTGTGGACGGTTGCTCAGGACTGGGGGCAGATCCAGGAGGGTCAGCAGTGTGGTCGCACACCCACTTCTTCTGCAGCTACTTCCCCCAGCTCACCCTGATGCATGGGGCCCCCTAGAACCACTTCAGCTCCGCTCCAGCTGTGGGCTGCAGGGAGCAGCTATGCAGGGAGCCGGGATGGGCCGGGGACAGGAACAGGTTCCTCCTTGCTCCCAGGGAGTGGGGGATATGGGAGGGGTGTGGCGTGGTGGAAGGAGGAATGAACGTGTGTGCTGGTGACACTATCCCCAGCCCGCACCTGGAGGAGAGTAGGAGTGGCGGGGGAGGTTTCCCC
>NW_005841857.1:3956101-3957917 GCF_000455745.1 Alligator sinensis
AGGAATAGTAGTGGTGGGCAGCTACCTCCGCTTCATGTACCTGCTTCTTATGTGTCCAGCCAGTCCAGGAGCCCTGGGTACACCACACCCATTTCCCTGGGGCAGTGTGCTTCACCCCTTTTTAGGAAATCCTGGATCTCTCCAGCCCCAGAACTGTGGCAAGCTAGGACTTTGGGGGTGAAGCATGACAAATCTATGAATTCAAAAGCTTCTTCACAGCGTCAAGGACAGATACTGCATCTTCCTGCATTAAAAAGCATAGGCTCCATATTCCTTAACCTCACGGGGAAAGTGTCCATTCAGCATCTCTAAGATGATTCCCATCTGTAGTGTAACTAGGCATTCTAGAGAGGGGCACCTACCTTACATGCCAAGTTAGTGGGGGTGCCAGAATCACCCTCCGCTCTGCGGAGTCTGTGCCTTGGCAAACTCCAAAATAGTCTCTGGATTCTGCTGCTACTTTAGGAGCAACAGATAGGGTCGGAAAAGCACGGGGCAGCAGCGGCAGTTCATGTAGGGACTATTTAGGAGTTTGCACCATGGGTAAGACAGCTGCCCCCCACAATACCTGCAGCATGAGCCCCAGCTCACAAAGCACAGTCCCTGCTCCGCCGCAGGATCTGCCACGGGTCCCAACTCTGCTCGTTGCACCCCTAGGTCTCGTGCTGTCTTTGAGCAGCTCAGGTTTTATTCAGCAGAGGACAGGTGTACGTGTACAGACCGTTACCAGAGCTGTAAGTAATGTTCCTTGGAAGTCACTGCTTGCTGTAGTGTAGTATTTCAAGAGATTTTGAAAAATGACTGTCATCTGGATGCAACTGTAGAGCACACCCAACTGATCCAGCCTGCTTCCCTGTGTGTGTTCCATTGCCGGCATAAGATTTTCTTCTGCTACAAAATGAAGCTAACTTAAACATCAAGCAATTGAAATAAGTGATTTTTTTTTCCAGTTGTGAGTCCTGCAGTCCAATCAGTTTTGTGAATCCTGATAACTGGGTAAAAATTCCCAAAGTAACTACATGACTTAATGCCCTGATTTTCATTGACTTTCACTGAGTTTTGGGCTCCTAGCTACTAAAGTCACCTTTGAAAATAAAATTTAAGTTCTTAAATCACTTGAGTGCTTGTCAGAAACCCCCAATTCTCTTTCTTTTTTTTTTTAACCCCCAACCTCCCAGAACTCTAATGACATGGGAATCTTAGTTTTCATTTGTAAAAGGTGGGTACAAGGGAAGTGAGATTCCAATATTTATGCTTTAGGAGAAGAGCATGTAAACCTAAGTCCTAAAGATGATGATGATAAAAAGATGACAAAAAGCCCTAATGTATTATTTAAATAATCTCACAATGTTTAGATCAGTTTCATAGTTCTTTGTGTGCGCGCTTATCTTCATACAAAAATGTGCATCCATGCAATAGGCCTCTGACACATACCTTTAAAAAGCACAAATAGAGGTTCTTGGGATGTACAAGCTAGTGTGCCTTTCTTCAGTACCAAATAATTAAAAACAACACAGGATGATTGGATTGGCATTGCAAAATGTGTGGATAGGAGAAATAGGAACTTGATGTTATAGGGCTTAGTTGGACTTGTCTTACCATGTCAACAAAATGTCTGATAAGGGGCACTCAACTGGTTTAATTAGTTTTTGCCTGCAACAAACCTTTGATCATGTGCCTTACTTAAACTTTATATTCATTTTTCCTCCTAATCAGTGCACATGCAACCCCTGTGAGCACTGGTGCAGTGCCTGACCAGGCATGCTTGCCACTCAGGCGGGAGCGCTGGTGCCTCCCCCTCCCCCCCCCCCCCCCA
>NW_005841857.1:3957927-3964579 GCF_000455745.1 Alligator sinensis
TGATCACTGCAGTTGCTCCCAGAAGCACCGGTGCCCCCTACTGGGCAGCGAGATTAGCCATGTGGGGAACCCCCCCACCAGGCAGCAAGATCAGCCATGGAGGACCACCCCCTGTCCTCCCCAGTCAGCAGGACTGGTTGCTGGCGGGGCACATGCCCCCCCCTAACTAAGGCAGCTCCAGTCTTCCATGCTCCTAATAAAAAAATAAAATAAATTCCAATGAAATTGCAATTGTGACAAATTTTTCTCTGCTTAAAGGTTTAGTCCGTGCATCTTACTGCTACCTAATTTTATGGAAGTCAAGAATGAAGTAGCATTCCAAAATGGCTTGGATAGCGCGTAATGAAAACTTTCACGGTCATGATAGAACGGATCATTGTACTTGTTTATTGCGCTCATAGTTTATGGTGGACAAACCCGTGGGGCAGAGGCAATTAATTTTGCAAATTGGCAGAAGCATCTGGTAATGTCTGTGATCAGAAGCAGAAGCCAGCCTTGATAGATTGCCGATCCAGACTGACAATTTCCAAGCTAAGTAATTTGTCTTACCCACACCTTTGGGAAATGCAAGCGGCTCATGCTGAACCCAGTAAAAATAAAGTGAGAGAGATGTGTGAGAACACATTCAAATAATACAAAATAATAACACTATCAATAGCGGCATGATTGCCTCCCACCTGTTTCTGACTCACCAGAACCTGGTTGGTAGCTGTGTGGTTGCATGTGATAGACTGAAAAGAAGAATAAAACAAACAAAAAAGTCAGCTCTTGTAATAAAATGTCAAGACTATTAAAAGAAAACCCCACCGTAAAGGTTGAAGTCATTTATCATTGCCAGATGACAACTAAATATTTCCTCTTTAGGAATTGTTTGACACCTCTGCTAATGTTTAAATTTTCCAGGTTTAGGAACAATTTGAAAACTGCGTTATGATCAGTCTTGTTTGTCTCTCTTTTCTTCTTGAGAAGAGATGTAGCTCATTAGCTGACATGTGGCAACTTCTGTCATTGCACAGTATCTCCCTTCTGCAAGTTGGGGAAAGGCTTTTGAGTAAACAGGATGCATGGACATGGTTGGAAATGTCCCTTCCTTCTCACCTTTGAAGTTCTGTGAAATCACAGAGGAAAATGAGCAGTCGAGACATGACCTTCAGCTGATGACAGGTGAAAAGGTCATGTCCGGCCAAAGGCAATGCATTATCACTGTGGGAAGTGTTCATGAAAGCGCTTTCTTAAGTTTTACAATATTATTGGAATTCATGCATTTTACTGGGTAAATGAGGCCGAGTGCTTCTGTGGACAAGGCATCCCTTCTGCAATGGGAGGCAGGAGTTATCGACAGTAGCTTCTGTCTATAACTGTCACAGATGTTTGCTCTTTGACCTGAGGAAAGTCACTGTGCTTCTCTGTGCTTTTGTTTCCCCTCCTACAAGTCATCTCTTCTATCTGTTTAGATCCTAACTCCCTGGGACAGGGAGCTGTTCCCTACATTGATAACAATAAGGGCTGATGTGGATTGAGAAACCAAAGGAGTTGAGGCTGAGCATCGTGCTATTCTCTCCTTTTAGTGCTCTGCCAGTCTCTCCTTCATCTTTTCCCCTCATTACAACCAAAGAATTACACTGCTTGCTTTCAGTTTGTACGGTTTTCCAGGGCTAATTGCAGTTTTGGAATTTGATTGAGTGCTGTATTGAAAAGAAACCCATGACTTCACAATTCTTCCCTAAATAATTTTTTTAAAGAAATAACTGTGGTTCTACAGCAGTGGTGGGCAAAATACACTTCTGTTTTGAATGGGTTCACCTCCATGTTACCCGAATGCCAAAGACTTCTTCCCAAAACCTATCGCTATCATTATTAATCCCCTACAGAAAGGACTGATGCAGAACAGACTGAGCAACCACTGTGCAGTGAGTGTGCATGCATGTTCGGAGCCTATGGTGAAGGGCCCAGCACAACCACCTGAGTAGAAAAGGACCAGTTCTCCAATTCAGATTGTAGGAACGTTCTTGAATTAGACTATGAGCCAAGTTTTACATTTGGTACAGCAGGAAATTCAGAGTGCCAGTGCAACCTAGTGTCAAGGATCTCTAAGTACATGTAGAGCCTTTGGTCATTGGACTTTGCTGGCCTGGGTAGGATTAAAAATGCAGCAGAAGGGAAGAGTCTCTTAACATAAAAGATTATGCTGCTGGTTTGGTGTTAAATTAGCTTAAGCATCTATTGTTCCAGGTGGGAATTTATTAGTTCCTCTTCTTCAGCGGCCCAAGTTTGTGTTCAATGCAATGCATTTTTTTCTTGATTCAACTTTGTGGTTGAATCTGATTCCATAACTTAAACTGAGTGTGTTTCTGAGTCATGCCAAGCTTGGGTTTAATTTAAGAGGTGAGAAGTTGGGGCACCCAAGCAGGATGTGAAATATGGCATGATTTAGGCTTAAAGTACCATGCGTGCTGATGATTCTCCAAGCTTTGATCGTACTTCAAGCCAAAAAGTTTCGCTGGGCCTGAGTTAAAGTTGTCACTGCAGTGATACCCTCCACAGTGAAGTGATCTACAGAACTCTGAGGCAGCAGTCACGGGAGAAATGCTGATCTGAAAGAGAGTTTGTGTTGATCTAATTAATCCTTAATTGAACTCAAGGGAAAACAAGGGAGTTATACTATGGGATAAATTTGGCTTTGTAGCTCAAAGACAATGCTTGCTGCCTGCTTTCTTGCCAGGCTTTTGAGCACGGTTCAGCCAGGGGTTCTGTAGAGTTGGAGGCAGTTCTGGGAAAGGTTTCCCTGGCTTCTGCCAGATGTTGTATACCTGCCAGGTTGGACAGGGTCATCATGTGACACTGCATTTATATCAGTCATCCAGCCAGACAATGCACCTGTTTTTCACCTGGCTTCAGCAGTCAAATCAACCAGTCCTTGGGAAAGATGTAGGACTCATCTGCAGCTTTGTGATCTCCTGCTTCTAAGTATATGTGTCAAAGCTGAAAGATAGCTTAAAAGCAGTTTCAGGGTCCTTTCTATCCCTTAGAAATTGTTCTAGGGTCTCCTGAGCTGCAAAAAATCTTATAGTTGACCCTTCTTACCTATGTACAATGATGTGGGTAACCGCTTCCTGCAAGAGCTTCCTACTAGGCTTGCATGAAGCGGCTAGTATTCACTTCAGATTTGGATTTGGCCGATTCAGTGAACAGTGATTTTAATCACTACCCCGAATCAATTTAGCCGAATCTGATTCAGAAATTCGGCTGTTGCTGAATCAGCCAAATCTCTGAATCACACAGCCTCCCCCGCACCCCTCTCCCTCCCCGCCCCACTCTCAATGGCTGTCCCACCCAGCCCCAGCTCTTTGAATTGATTCAGAGAGCTTTGAATTGGTTCGGACCTTTTAATTGGTCCCCGGATTCCGCCGCCAAATTGGGCCGAATCTCCTCCAAACTGAATCAGCACCCGAAGCTTTGCACAGCCCTACTTCCTACCGGGTATTTTGAAGAGCTCTAGAGTGCATCCACCTTTATCTTGAAGGAGTCTAGAGCCTGTATGCTGGCTGAGTCTCCCTGAATTTACTTTGGACTAATTATCTAGGGGTCAGTCCTGGAGACAGTTTTGTTCAATGTCTTCATCAGTGACCTGGAAGATGGCATCGAGTGCATGCTCAGCAAGTTTGCAGATGACACCAAGCTGGGAGGAGTAGTAGACAAACTGGAGGGTAGGGCTAGGATGTAGAGTGACCCCAATAAATTGAAGGATTGGGCCAAAATAAAGCTCATGAGGTTCAATAAGGACAAGTGAAACATCCTGCATTTAGGATTGAACAGCCCCTTGTAACAGTACAGACTGGGGACCAACTGGCTAAACAGCAGCTCTGCAGAAAAGGACTTGTGGGTTACAGTGGACAGTAAGCCAAATGTGAGCCAACACAAGGGTAATAAAACACTGGAACAGGACACAGAGAGAGGTTGTGGACTCTCCTTCCTCCATAACTCTCCAATAGTTATTTCATACATTGTGAGTCGGTAAGAAATATCAGTGAAATGTAAGTATGACTGAGGAAAACTGGCTTCTGTACCTGGTTGTGTCATTGGTTTGCTGGGAGAGCTGGGAAAAATCACATTGCTGTTCTGTGCCTCAGTTTCTCTCTCATAAAATAGGGGATAATCATACTGAACTCCACTGTAAAGTACTTTGAGATTCTTTCATCTACTACCAAGAAGCACTAATAAGAATAAGAAAGGCTGGGGAACTCCCTTCTCATGAGCACAGAGGCAGAAAAGGATCTTGGAGTCATTGATTACAAAATGAACATGGGCCGACAGTGTGGGGACGCAGTCAGGAAGGCCAACCATACCTTGTCATGCATCCACAGATGCATCTCAAGCAAGTCCAAGGAGGTGATCCTCCCCCTCTATGCGACACTGATCAGGCCCCAGCTGGAGTACTGCATCCAGTTCTGGGCGCGGCACTTCAGGAGGGATATGGCCAGCATCGAGAGGGTCCAGAGGAGGGCCACTCATATGATCGGGGGCAGCAAGGCAGGCCCTACAAGCGGAGGCTATGGGACCTAAACTTGTTCAGCCTTCACAAAAGAAGGCTGAGAGGGGATCTGGTGGCTGTCTACAAACTGGTCAAGGGGGACCAGCAGGCTATGGGAGAGTCCCTGGGCCCCCAAGCACTACCGGGAGTAATGAGGAATAATGACCATAAGTTGATCGAGAGTAGATTCAGGCTAGATATCAGGAAGCACTACTTCACAGTCAGGGCGGCTAGGAGCTGGAACCAACTTCCAAGGGAAGTAGTGCTCGTTTCTACCAAGAGGGTCTTCAAAAGGAGGCTAGATAATCACCTAGCTGGGTTCATTTGACCCCAGCGCTCTTTCCTGCCCATGGCAGGGGGTTGGACTTGATGATCTACTTAGGTCCCTTCCGACCCTACCAACTATGAAACTATGAAATATATGCATACATACTTGCGCGTGTGTGTGTGTGTGTGTGTGTGTGTGTGTGTGTGTGCACGTATTCCTATTTTGTTTAGAAATTTGCAAGAAAATACTGTTTCTAAGCACTAAAACAGAGCATCTTATGGAAAGGGCCAAATATTTTTTTTTTAAGAAATAGCTGTGAATCTAAAGAAATATTAGGTTTCGATTTGACCTTTTTAATTGTCGCATTAGGGAAAGGGCCAGTTGGAAATTCTACTATTCTAATATTACAAAAGCCATAGTCTGTCTGTCTGTCCATAATGCTCTGGGTGAACTGTACGTGCACCATCCAGAGGGCGGGGAGCAATTGGCTGGCCCAGACTGTTGCAGACAGACAGACAGGAGGAGGCAGAGGCAGTCGAGGGTGCGGCACAGCGTGTTGCATTGCCTGCTGCAGGGCATGGCTGCGTGATGTGCTGACTGCTGCAGGGCGCTGCCTACTGTAGGGTGCAGCATGCTCCCTGCTGTGGGCTGTGGCTGCATGGCACACTGCTGTGGGACACTGTTACATGCCGCATCACACCTGCTCCCCTCCCTGCCACCCTCCATTCCCTGCTGCCTGTTGTCAGGAGGTACGGCACGGCGTACCCCCAGACTACAGCCGACAGGGAGCAGGAGGCAGCAGGGTGGAAGAGGAGGGGAGCGGCCGTGTGATGCAACCCACAGCAGGGCACCCCACCCCACACTGCTCCACTGCACCATGCTATGCCCCTGATTTGCTCCTTGGCCCCTGATCGCATCTGCCCAGGGAGGGTGAGCAGGGCAGAGGGGTGGTTGCATGCAGCCAAGCACTGAGCGGGGACAATGTGGGAGGGCAGCTACAGCTGCCACATGCAAGTTCCCCCCACACTTCCTGGGAGGCAGCACAGAGTAGAGCGGTGGGAGGTTGGGTGGGTGCACAGGACTGGATGTGGGAGGAGCCAGGGGAGTGGGGCAATGTGACACGCCCCTTTCACAGTGACTGGGCCCCAGCCGGGCCCAGGCATGAGGCAATCAGAGCCTGGCAGCTCCTTCAGGGGCACAGTGTTGGGGAGCCAAGGGGGGGTGAGGGGAGGTGCGTGGCACCCTGGTCTGTGAATGGGACAGGGGCAGACTGCAGCTGCAGGCTTTACTCGGCCTCTGCTCCATGCCTCACTGCTGCTGCTTTGACAGCAGTGTGGCATGATGCGATGCAAAACCATGTGAGTCCTGCTGCTGGGCGGGTTGGGCAGCAAGGCACATGGCACCACGCCACTGTCAATTTAGTGGCAGTGGTGCACGGAGCAGAGACTGAACACAGCCTGCAGCTGGAGCCCACCCTTGCCCTGTGCACAGACCAAGGGGCCATGGGCTGTGCCCCTGGACAAGCCACGGGGCTCTGATTAACCCACAACCCAGCCCAGCTGGGGCCCAAATTCACAGTGTCTGTGCCCTGGCCTGGCCAGGTTGTGGGACAGTTGGAGCCTGGTGGCTCCTTCAGAGTCACTGCCCAGGGGAGGGGGAGAATGGGTTCAGGCCCAAACCAGTTAATGGACCCAGGCATGAACTGGTGGGGAATGGGCCTGTACCCGAACCAGAGGTGTGGGAAGAAGGAAACGGGCCCAGACCTGAACCCAAACCAGTGGAGGGGGAAGGGAGGTAATGGGCCAGGACCCAAACCGGGGTGGGGAGGGAACAAGCCCATACCCAAACGGGCG
>NW_005841857.1:3964610-3998157 GCF_000455745.1 Alligator sinensis
TGTCCCTGCCCGCCCTTCATTCTTGACCATTTTTAACAATAAGCACTTGCTGTGTAAGAAGACCAGTGAAACCATAAAGTGAGATCAGGGTCACAAAAGCTGATGCTATACAGCTCTCATTTACTTAGTCTATAAGGTGGAAATGTACCTTGCCTCAGTTTAATAACTGCCATATAAATAACTTCCCAAACTTTTTTGCCTGAAGTATGATGATGCCATAAAACACAGACTTATTTTTTTGCTTCAGTCAACTAATGGGGATGATGCAATGAGTAGAAATCTCTACCAGCTGGTGATCTTCATTACACCAAGCCACTGGCTATGTATGCTAGTCTGAGAACTTCGAAGCCTCCTTTCCTCTTGATGTAGTTAATAGTATTTAGAGCATTTTAGGTGCTGCCAATAGCCTTTAAAGTGATTCAGAGCTCATTATGTCTCACAACAAACCCTTTTTGGAGGGGAGAAAAAATGTGGCAGAAGTGATAATGAGTTTCCTTTTAAAACCTGACTGGTTTTTATGTCTCCTGCCTGTGGTGAAGTCTAATAACAAAGAAGGTTTTCAGCTCAGGGGTTCTTGTTTGATCACAGTGATGGGAGTGGGTCTGCCTTTTCTAACCTGCAGGTAAACGTTCTGGATTATAATTAAGCAGGAAGCACCCATGTTCGATTATCCTTTTTGAAACATCCCCATTCATTAACTTGTTTTGCAGGTCCGACTATATGCCTGGTGTTCATTTCTTTTAATTTCATTTTGAATGAGCGGGTGCTTGTGCATGGGAAGCATTTTGTTCTATTCAGTTTGGGCATCTCAAAATTATTAAACTGCTTATATAATAAGATAAATATTCAGCCTATCCACATCATCTTTTGTCCAAAGGATCTCAGTGCACTTTGCAAACATCATTTGCATCCTCAGTACTCACAATATAGATACCATTTGTGTATATAAAGTAAATGAAGGAAATAAGTGCTTTTCACCTGTCCTTCATTGTATAGTTAGTGTGGAGTCTGGTGTGCCTATGGCCAGGGCCTTTAGTGCCCACAATATATTTAATATAGAGCTAACAATACAAATTATTTTTTTTTTCTGTTAGCTTTACAAAACCAACACAACTAAGTTGGAGGGAACTGGCTTCTACTCTTTCACATGCATCAGCCACAGAACTATTAGTTGAGTTCCAGTCTGGTAGATATCCGTGTAGAAACTTAATTACTGGCAGTGATATGTGCCAGGGCAACATGACTTTAGATCTGAGGGCCAGGACTAGAGCGATGGACAATGGCTTTTTCATTATTATGGGGACATTGCAGTTTTGGAACTTAATTGAATGCTGAATTGAAAAGAAACCCATGATTTCAAAATTCCTCCCCAAATAATTTTTTAAAGAAATAATTGTGGTTCTACAGCAGTGGTGGCCAAAATATGGCCCATGGGCTGCATCCAGGCAACCAGGTCATTGGGGCCCCTAACAAAAATAGAAAATGTATATTTATTTGCTTCTGGCTGCCTGTCAAAGATGACAGGAGCCAGGGGCAGTAGGACCCACAGGGAGCCAGCAGGAGCCAGCAACAAAGCCAGCCTGGCCCCACCCTGCCCCCAATCCCCTCCCACCCTATCCCTCCCAACTGGAAGTCTCTGCCTGCCACAGCTTTCAAGCTGCTTCAGCACTACTTGGCTGCATCGCCAGACCACGGGAGCATGGAGCCTGTGTTGGTACCCCAGGGGCAGGATCAGGAGGGTGGGTGTGTGTGTTCATAGGATGAGTCCCACATGCACATCCCACCATACACATGGACTCACACCCCCTTCCCACTACCATACATGCAGGCCAATACTCCCTCACACCTCAGCCACTCACCGCTGCACACAGGCCCCAACAAACCCTGTACCTATCCACACCCACACCCACATGCTCCCTCACCTCTCACTCACACCCTCCTCCTCCCCCCACATACCCACACCTAACAGCCCCCCACAAACCTATCCCCATGCCCGCCCCCCTACAAACTACAAGAGTAGACTTCATTTTAAGCTATTGTGCAATCACCTCTGTGTACACTACACAAATGCATGTAAATCAGGACAAAAATATTTTTTGAAATCAAATCAATGAATGTTGTAGATGTTTGATTTTTGTTTGATGTAGAATATAATTTGGTATATTTCTGGTTCTGAGATGGCAAAACCCCTTGATGAAAGGAGTATTTCCAGGGCAAGGGGAGGAACTTCTGGTGGCAAAGGTCATGGATTAGGGAGTTGAACTTCTAGTCACAAGATGGCAACCAGGGGGCGGGGCACCTGTCAAGGGGCAGGTATACCAATGCAGCCCTTGACAGCTTGTCTAAATGCAGTAAGCGGCCCTCCGCCTGGAATAATTGCCTGCCCCTGGTCTACAGACATATTTTGTTTCAGTCTGACTTATTTAATCCTTGCATTGCATTGTAATAAAGTATAAATTAGAAACATTGACTGGAACAGTTACTTTGACTTTTCCTTCCACAGTATTTTGGTGCAAAAATGTCAAAATGAGACATTTCAGAAAAAAAAAAAATCCTCCTAAATGAAATTTCAGCAATAACAACCTGATTTTGTGAAATGTTCTAGTTTTGCTGCACTTTTATAGATGGAAAAATTCATCTGTCAAGGCTTTTCTGGCCAGCTCCAGCTGGATAGAAAACCACATCTTTACCCACAAACAGAGCACTTCAAAGGAGAATTATTGAGACACATACTATTATACTATGTTGATACTATTTCCTTATTAAGATCAGAGGAGCATAAAAAATGCCATAGTGGGTGCATCTAGCCCTTATCAAGTCTCTGATAGTGGCAGGAATTGGAGGGAGAGGATATGAACAGGCAGTAGCATAACAGGGGTGGATGCATGGGGCACATGCATTGGGCACTGCCTTAAGGGGAGGTGCACCCGAAGGACACAGAAGGGGTGTCTCACTCTCTGTCCCATGCTCTGCTTGCACTTTCTGATTTGCCAGGAAGCAGCTGGCACATACAATGTATCATAGAGTACAAGGGGTCGGGGAATCAGTCTTGCAGAATGGCACTGGAGCTCAGTGCCGCTGGGAGGGAAAATCAGACCCATTTTTTACTGCTTAAATCACCATTTTTCCCCTCTGGACATGGGTTCCAGTAGCAAAAAACTTGGGGTGAAAGCTTCCCCCTGCCCCAGTAGTAGCAAATTGCACAGTCTCTCTGGAAAACTACAATTCCCATCATACCTTGCACCCTGTGATACTGCTAGTCCACTGCTTGTTGCTCTTCCTGCATCTGCAAGCCCTAAGGCATGGGAGGAAAGGGGGAAAGGGGCAGGGGAGGAAAGGATGAGAGAAGAGTGCCTGGGGTTCATTTTTTCCCATGTTACTTTGCATCTGTGACATGGACTCACACCCCCTTCCCACTACCATACATGCAGGCCAATACTCCCTCACACCTCAGCCACTCACCGCTGCACACAGGCCCCAACAAACCCTGTACCTATCCACACCCACACCCACATGCTCCCTCACCTCTCACTCACACCCTCCTCCACCCCCCACATACCCACACCTAACAGCCCCCCACAAACCTATCCCCATGCCCGCCCCCCTACAAACTACAAGAGTAGACTTCATTTTAAGCTATTGTGCAATCACCTCTGTGTACACTACACAAATGCATGTAAATCAGGACAAAAATATTTTTTGAAATCAAATCAATGAATGTTGTAGATGTTTGATTTTTGTTTGATGTAGAATATAATTTGGTATATTTCTGGTTCTGAGATGGCAAAACCCCTTGATGAAAGGAGTATTTCCAGGGCAAGGGGAGGAACTTCTGGTGGCAAAGGTCATGGATTAGGGAGTTGAACTTCTAGTCACAAGATGGCAACCAGGGGGCGGGGCACCTGTCAAGGGGCAGGTATACCAATGCAGCCCTTGACAGCTTGTCTAAATGCAGTAAGCGGCCCTCCGCCTGGAATAATTGCCTGCCCCTGGTCTACAGACATATTTTGTTTCAGTCTGACTTATTTAATCCTTGCATTGCATTGTAATAAAGTATAAATTAGAAACATTGACTGGAACAGTTACTTTGACTTTTCCTTCCACAGTATTTTGGTGCAAAAATGTCAAAATGAGACATTTCAGAAAAAAAAAAAATCCTCCTAAATGAAATTTCAGCAATAACAACCTGATTTTGTGAAATGTTCTAGTTTTGCTGCACTTTTATAGATGGAAAAATTCATCTGTCAAGGCTTTTCTGGCCAGCTCCAGCTGGATAGAAAACCACATCTTTACCCACAAACAGAGCACTTCAAAGGAGAATTATTGAGACACATACTATTATACTATGTTGATACTATTTCCTTATTAAGATCAGAGGAGCATAAAAAATGCCATAGTGGGTGCATCTAGCCCTTATCAAGTCTCTGATAGTGGCAGGAATTGGAGGGAGAGGATATGAACAGGCAGTAGCATAACAGGGGTGGATGCATGGGGCACATGCATTGGGCACTGCCTTAAGGGGAGGTGCACCCGAAGGACACAGAAGGGGTGTCTCACTCTCTGTCCCATGCTCTGCTTGCACTTTCTGATTTGCCAGGAAGCAGCTGGCACATACAATGTATCATAGAGTACAAGGGGTCGGGGAATCAGTCTTGCAGAATGGCACTGGAGCTCAGTGCCGCTGGGAGGGAAAATCAGACCCATTTTTTACTGCTTAAATCACCATTTTTCCCCTCTGGACATGGGTTCCAGTAGCAAAAAACTTGGGGTGAAAGCTTCCCCCTGCCCCAGTAGTAGCAAATTGCACAGTCTCTCTGGAAAACTACAATTCCCATCATACCTTGCACCCTGTGATACTGCTAGTCCACTGCTTGTTGCTCTTCCTGCATCTGCAAGCCCTAAGGCATGGGAGGAAAGGGGGAAAGGGGCAGGGGAGGAAAGGATGAGAGAAGAGTGCCTGGGGTTCATTTTTTCCCATGTTACTTTGCATCTGTGAACATGGTATATCAAGAGTGATTTCCCTCTTGCCATACCCTTGCTGGCATCCACCACCATGGCTTTAGAGATTCCAGGGGCTATATTCCTTTCTTTTCTGTTTAATGGGTATTAATGGATCTATTATCTATGTCTACTCTGGTTTTGAACCCAGCTATGCTGTCTAGCCCTCCAACTTCCTGTGGTAGAGTTCCACAAGGTGATTTCACACTGCATTATCTAGTGTTTCCTCTTGTCAGAATAAACCTGTCTCTAGCTAATTTCAATGGGTCCCTCCAGCTTTAGTATTCTGGGACATGGAGAATAACATTTCCTTATTCACTTTGTCCTCCGTTTTCATGACTGTGTTAGGCCTCTATCACATCTCCCCTCAGCTTTCTCCTTTCCTTTCCCAGCCTTTTTAGTTTCTCCTGGTATGGCAAGTACTTCATACCCCTGATCATCTTGATTGCCCTTCTCTGTACCTTTTCTAATGCTAATACATCTTTATTTATGGTACAGCTGCTTGTTTAAGCTTGAAGGATCCTATGTTCCTGGTATTTCATTCAATATCTTTAATTTGATTGATTTCCCCTTGTTAAAATGTTCCAAGTAGTTTTGTACAAATTATTAGGCGACCCTAAGTCTGACTCTGACTCCCAGTTAATTTTTATAGTGCCATAACTCCATTGACTTCAATGGAGTTATTTCTGATTTATACAACCCATACAAATGATGTCAAAGTCAGGTCCTCTATTTATAAAATGAATAGGTAAGGTTTTTCACAGGTCAGATGTAGTGGAAGACCAAGAATAAACAAGATAATATATTGTTAATTATCTCTTCCTAATTATTTCCTTTATTGACAGCACTGGATTTACTGATGGCAAGAGCAAATAGCTCAAAAGTAAATTCAGGATAGTGGCTTTATTTCTCTGTCACTAATTTTATAGGTTTAGATTATGTACCATCATATGATTTAGAAGGCCAGTAAATCAATACATACAAGGCAATTTGCTAATTAAATTGATAGAATGTTCTCATTAGAAAAGGTAGTTTCTAGTCCCATAAAGCCATATACTTGAGGTGTTTGGCCCTATGTTTCATAGTACACAATAAAAGTAAACCATTCCTTAATTTTGTAAAGTCACTTTTGCTACAAAAGTCTTGTTTTCAGATTTCTGGAGAAAAGCAATGTCTGCAGGAATTCTCATTTTGTGGTCTTATTCCTGCTTTGAAGAAAATTTTGTCTTACAAGGACACATACAATGGCTAATGTCTTGATAACACGCATGTTGTTGTTTTTATGTGGGATTGGACCTCGTGTATCATGTTGGTTACGTGGTCTTAGAAGAAAAAATGAGGTGAACTACACAGTAACACATAAAGCTACACAGTAACATAACAAACATAGGCACATTACAGGTTAAGCACGTGAAAATTTGTGCGGGGGGGGGGGTTCAAATTTTTTGAATGATGGCAAACTTCCACACTTGCTAAATACATTTTCCTGGTTAGGGCAGTGCAAAACATTGACTGGCCAAACTGGAAATGTTATGTATATACATATACATGTGTATGTGTGTGTGTGTGCGTGTGTATCTATGTGCCTGTTAGGGGTGTGAGAAATGAGCCCTATTCAATTTGAATTTGAATTCGGCCTGAATTGGGGAAAGTGATTTGATTCATTGATTCAGATCACAGTCCCCGATTTCGATTCGACCGAATCCGAATCTTAAGATTTGATGCTGAATCGGAGAATCAGTGATTCGCACATAGACACAGCTTTTTCTACATACCTCAAGGTACCAGGCATAGCTTGTGAATACTGCAATGCTGAGGCAGATGAAGAAGCATGGGGTGGGGGAGGACCCCCATGTGCTCAGTGGTGAACCTGGAAATTGACCAGAAGTACTTCCGGTCCACTTCTGGGTCCACCGGGGGCACACGGCATCCCCCCCTACCCCCCCGTGCCCCCACCCAATTCTGTGATCGGCTGTGGGGGGACCCCAGGTGCCCCCTAGATCCAGGAGGCACCAGTCACTGAGCTGGCAGTGTGGAGGGAGGGCCCACACTCTCCCCAGCAGACCTGGAAGCAGACCAGAATTGCTTCTGGTTCATTCTGGGCCTGCTGTCAAGTGTGTTGGAGACCCCTCTGCACTCCTGTGGGACATTCCATGCACCCCAGCATTGCAACATTCATGAGCTGCTTGCTACCTAGAGGCACATAGAAAAAACATTTAACGGTGTGTCTATGTCCGAATCACTGAAACTTTCCGAATTTCTCCAAACCAATTTGCAGGGTTCCGATTCGATTCGGAGAGATTAAAGGGTCCTCTCATTCAACTGGGATTCGGAGATTCAGCCACCAAATCAGACCAGATCTCCACCGAATCGAATAGGGGACTGAAGTTTTGCACAGCCCTAGTGCGTGTCTATGTATGTATGTGTATGGGAGTATATGTATCTATGTGCGTGTGTGTGTGTGTATACACATATATAACATTATTTTGTTTCTGCTCAAATTACTTTTAGATTTTCCAGGAAAATGATCCGTTTTAATGCAACAACAGCAATTTATGCTAGAAGTCCATCTTACATTACTTTGCTTTTCATTATAACTCCGGCTCTGAGCTTTGACATGACTGTAGGCAAATCAGTCGTGGCTTTGTGCCTTGGTGTTCTCTCTCACTTGTTCTGTTTGATTGTAAGCTCTTCAAGGAAGGAGCTAGGCACCCCACTGTATTCTTCATTGGTAACTCCAGGCACGTTTGTAGATTGTAGCCGTAATAATAATGTGCTTAAAGTTCAGTTTCAGGAGGCTTATTTAGATCAGGGTCTTTTATAATGAGTGAGACTGACTGAGTCAGATTTAAATATAACTTTTGGCATTCTTGTGTTCTTGTCCGTGCATATTTTTGTGGCAAAAAACTGCACACATCTTCTTTTCCATGTCTCATTATATATGTTCAAGACAATGTTCTACATCTAACTGCATTTTGATAGCAGCATTATGTGCAGAACTTGCCATTCTCTTTTTGTCTTTCTTTTTCAAGAAGAATATGCACTCTTTACTGCTATGATTGCATAATTTCCTAGGAACCACTTAATGGCACTGGGGTCTCTTAGCTTATGAAATGGCCTCGTAAGAGTCCCATAATCTCTATTGCTCAGCATGTTTGAAGCTAAATCATCTTGTAGTGGCAGATAGATGAGCTCTTTATCCTGAAATGTTTCTTCCTTCTCCACCTACTGTGATTTTTTGTTCGTCTGTTCTGTACACGTGTGACTGGCTGCTCCTTTACTAAAGTTCCCCTAAAATGAGTACTGCCAGTTACTTATGGCTCTAATGAAAATAGGTTAGAACATGGCTGCCAAAATTGTGGTTTAAATTTGAAAGGGCTTGTTTAAATCTTAAAAACACTTGAATGTTATTGTGAGTTGTGTAAAGCTTTGCTGAATGAAATTAAATGATACGAGTTCAGTTTACCAACACTTAGCTCAGTTGTAGAACATTGTACCAAGTTAGCTGGATTTGTTAAATCACTTTAATACAAAATAAATACAAGCAAAGCTCAATATATTGCAAAGCATAAAATCCAATTGGTGCTTTTTGGTATTAGAAGGATTTGGTGTGTTGGAAGTGGATAGTTACAAATTGTTCTTTGCATTAGAATAATGGACCGGCATGGACCTCATTTAATTATAGCATTTGTCTTTCCATTGTTATAAATGGGAAAAAACACTTATAAAGTAATATGCATCAATTATCAACAAAATCTGTTTACTGCAAATAAAAACACACAGAACATTTACTCATGTTAATGGGTCACTCATTTTGATGTATTTAGTAAGGCTTTAGTACAGAGGTTTTCCCCCCCTCTCTCCTTCCTGCTATGCTTACTATTGTGGTCTGCTGGGTAAATATAAGAAGCAGAACATTCAGTATTTTTCCATTGATGGGCGAGATTGAATTTGATCTCTCATCTGTAGAAATTAATTTAAGGTGAGTTCTAAGAAAAAAAAAAAATCTGAAGGATTAGGCAGGCTGTGGGTTCTGGGTTATGTTCAGTGTATCTGATCATTCTGTTCAGTATTTAAAATTCCTAAAGTGATAGGTCATGATAATTATACATTTGAGACTAGGAAGGGGCATTCCTACTCAATTCAAGTTGTTGCTGAATTTCTGGTTGGTTTCAAGAAGATCAGGATCTATTCATGAAACCAAATCCTATAGATCAATTCTAAAGCTCCATGAACTTCTGAGTACTAGACTCTTACCCCCCTTTTACAGATAAGGCGCAAATGCTCAGGCTGTCCAGGGTGGTGGCATGCATAGAAAGCACAATGATGAGCCAAGATCAAAATCTAGATGGAAGAATATGGGCAAACCCAAGCCCAAGGACTTGAGAAATGTTCTTATCTTATAATAAAAAGAGAAGAGCAGGAAAATACCTCAACTGCCCCCCCCCCCCCCAAAATGCACACAAGCGCACACACACACAAAAGCCAAGAACAGGGAGATTAAAGCTATTTTTATCCTGCCTTCTACTCAGCCCTAGGACTGCTGCTGTGGAAATAAAACCCTGACTACCACTGCCTTGTTCTGATGCACCAATGTCGGGAGGTAAAGTATCAGAGATGGCTCAGAAACTCCTTGGTGTGGCCCTAAGTATGTGGCCCAGCATGGCTCTTGGGTTCTCTGGAGACAGGGTGCCTGAACATGGTGGTCTGTTCCTCCTCATCCATATACTGTCTAATTGCTGGGCTTCACTATTCTGGAGTGGGTGTGAGTGGGTTGGACTTGCATCCTCAGCAGTGGTCCAGAGGTGAGCAGCAGGGCTGTGCAAAGCTTCAGTCCCTGATTCAATTTGGTGGCTGAATCTCCAAATCCAAATCGAATCAGACAACCCTTTAAGCTCTCCGAATTGAATCGGAACCCTCCAAATTGATTTGGAGAGGATTGGAAAGTTTTGGAGATTTGGCTATAGACACAGTTTTAAATGTTTTTTCTACATACCTCTACGTAGCAGGTGACTCATGACTGCTGCATGACTCATGCTGGGTCGCATGAAGTGTCCACAGAAGCACGGGGGGCTCCCCAGCACGCTTGGCATCAGACCCCTAAGTGGATCAGAAGTACTTCCAGTCCACTTCCAGATCCGCCAAGGAGTGCACTGGGCCCCCCTCCCCTGCACACCCCTGGCTCAGTGACTGGTACTTCCTGGGCCTGGAAGGAGGGCTTCTGCGCTGATCACCGAGCCAGTCAGAGGGCTGATCGCCAAGCCAGGGGGCATGGGAGGCCCCCAGCACACTCCCTGGCAGACCAGGAAGTGGACTGCAAATACATGAAGGGCCCCCCCACACACTCCTGTGGGACGCTCTGTCAGCTCCCGCATCGCAGCGTTCATGAGCTGCACCTGCTATCTCAAGGTATCAACATTCAACTTTTAAAGCTGTGTCTATGTCCGAATCGCCGATTCACCAAATAAGCATCAAATCTTCAGATTCACATTTGGCTGAGTCATATCATGGGCAGTGATCTGAATCAATTAATTGAATCACTGTCACTGATTTGGGCCGAATCTGAATGAAATACGGCCCACTTCTCACACCCCTAGTGAGCAGGGAGTCAGTGAAGATGTGGCCTAAGTGACTTGGCTATTAAACAGATACTGTGTATACTTAGTGGCTTGACTGACTTCCTGGGAAAGGAAATCCTCTGTTTTCCCCCCAGTGAGCAGCTCGGGAAAAGGAAACTTCTTTTCTTGCTCCCACAGCAACCTTTCTAACCTGGGACGCACATCTCACAAGGCCTGTTTTATACAGGAGATCAGACTAAGTCATCTAATGGTTTTTTATGGTTGTAAACTCTAGAACATGATACTCCCCGAACAGACTAATCTCTGGAGCTGTTTAACCTTGGGTCTCCCTTGAAGTTCCTCATTAGCAGCAGTCTGCGGTTTTGGTGATACCTTCCCTTATCTATAGGCAACTTGATTGACAAATACAGGCAAGGTTCTTTGGGTAAATCTGATATCTTTTATTAAACCAGCTCCAATAGCTGGAAAAATGCTTCTTTGCAAGCTTGCGGGTACAAATACCCTTTGCCAGGCTGAGGGAGCATCTGCAGTTGGTCTGTGCTCTTCCTGGATGGACAAATGGCATCTCATTTCATAGAGCTCAACAAATACTCACCAGAAGTAACTCAGCAGAAGATGAATTCATCTCTCCTTCCAAGAGCAATATAGTTCGCCCACATACCATAGCAAATAAAAGCACTGATTCATAAATAAACACATTTTGAAGTTTGCTTTTTTATCTCATCTCCTAAATCAACTTATTTTCTCATTTCCCATCTACTTTCCCCTTTTATTTTTGCCTTCAGGGTTGTTACTATAATAGCGCTATATTTATCTCTGGTGTAATGGTTGTATCCTGTGGTCTATCATTGTGCCATTGGAACACCTTCACAAAGCAACTCCATTGAAGTTTTGCAAGCCACAGATTTCCCCCCAATGTTTACAAATACAAAGAAACAAGAACCAAGACGCACATTTGTGTTGCAGCCTTACAACTAAATGTCAATTTGGATGCATTTGTAGCAAATCTAGTAAGACCTGCTTGTGCCTACAAACTAAATGAATTAAAGCAAGCTGTGTACCAAAGCCATTAATTGAAAAGAGGTCCTTGTCCAGAGACTAACATGCCATTTTACATTGGATGTCATAACCTGGCTCCCTGTTTGGCGTCTTAGTCTGAAAAACACCATGCATCCTTAATGAGCACAATGAGGAAAATTCACACAAAATGGGGGCTGCAAATTTAAGCTACCTGCATGCAGAGGGACAGTGGCCACTTCTGTAGCCTATGGAGGTGGATATTGCTTGAAGTTTCCCAAAATATTGTTATCTGAGCCTGGTGGATTCTTCTCTGCCAACTGCTTGCAATGGAGCTTGAATGCCCTCCAGCACAGCTAAATGGAGATGGGGATCTAATACATGAGGAGGCAGAGAAAGCTGAAATGTTTAACTCCTCTTTTCAGTTTAGTTTTTACAAAAAACCAAACTATCAGATGACAAGCACCATGAGCAGCAAGGATAGGGGAGTAGATATTTGACCTAGAGTGCAGAAAATAACAGGTTACCAATTACTTAAACTAACTCAGCGATTACTTAAACTAACTCAGTGTTTCCAAATGAGCAGGTTGGAAGAAACTCCCTGAGTATTCCAGGAACTTGGTGAGGGTAAAGGCAGATGCATTAGCAGTTATCTATAGGAATTTGTAAAGGTTGGGTAAAGTGCAGGAGGAATGGAAAAGACTAACATAATTCCCCATCTGGAGGTGTGTGGGGGGGAGGAACTAGGCATTTATTTGCAGGTTTTTCAGTCTAACTTCTATACCTAGAAATATACTGGAGTATATGATAAAAATATTAGTTTGTAAGCATCTAGGGCAGGGGCAGGCAATTATTTTGGGCGGAGGGTGGCTTACTGAGTTTTGGCAAGCCATCGAGGGCTGCATGACAGGCAGCCAGGGGCAGATAAATATTCATTTTCTAAATTTTTTAGGGGCCCCACGGGTCAGATAGAATGGCCTGGTGGGCTGCATCCGGCCCGTAGGCCACATTTTGCCCATCCCTGCTCTAGGGTATAACAAGATGGTAAAGAACAGCCAACTTGGATCTGTTGGGAGCAAATCATGCTTGATCAACCGGATTTCCTCCATGACAAGGTGATGGGCTTTGTGGCTATGGGAAGAACAGTGAATGTTGTAGACCTTGATTTTAGTAAGGCTTTTTCCTGCCATCTGCAGTGATATCCTCACAAGTAAGCTAAGGAAATGCGGTTCCCCGTCCCCATGCCTGCTCTCAGAGTGGCAGGGAACACCCAGGGGGCTGAAAAGGAAGTGGGGAAACCCATCTGCTTTCGCAGCTGAGTGCAACTCCCCTCTCAGTACAGACAGAGTGGGGTAGGAGTGGCTCTGGAGCATCCCCTCTGGGGGCAATGGCAGTGGTGGGTGGAGAAGGGAGAAAATGGGTGGTGAGGAAAATACTGTTGAGCATGGAGGGAAAGGGAGAGGGTGGCAAAACATGGGGGGATTCCTACCTTATTTGGGGACTTAAGTCCCCAACTGTTACTCCTAAAGTGTGGTCTAAAAGCTGGGTGCAACCAAACCAATGGAGACCCCCTCTGTACCTTCATTGATGATGTGGAGGATGTGATTGAATGTGCATTTATTACATTTTCAGAGGATGCAAACCTGGGTGGAGTAACAGACTCCTTGGAGGGCAGGATGAGGATTCCAAGTGGCCTTGATAAACTGGGGAAAAAGCCCTGAAAATAAATTAAATGAAATTCTGTAAGAACAAGTGCAAAGTCCTACACTTGGTATGGAAAAAATGCGTGTTGCAGGGCACCTTATTGCCTGATCCTAGAGAGGAGAAAACTGCCAGGGAGAGAGCCCTGGCAGAGGAGCCCAGCTGAGGGTTGCCAGGATAATAAGCGCAGCTGCGGGTTGCTGGAGCAACTAATGGGAGCCAGCTGCCTGTAGGGGGCAGGCCCTGGCCCTTATAAAGCCCAGGGCTGAGGCCAGGCTGGAAGTTCCCTGCCAGCAGCCAGAGAGGCGGGAGCTCCCGGGGCTAAGATACGAGTAATGCTCAAGCAGGCTGAAGGAGGGTGGCTCTGTGGTGCAGGAGCTATGTTGTTGCAGCCAGGCGGCCTTAAGTTAAGTTACAGCCAGGAGGCTTGTGTTTTGTTTGGTTAGTGTTGGTATTACCACCGGAGGCTTGGGTGAGGCTGTAGGGGTTGGAGGAGGCCTCATAGGGAGCCCAGAGGGGTGGGGCCCCAGCGCCAGGGAGGGCACAGTCTAGCACCAAGAGGGTGCATTAGCCTCATAGGTACCCCAGTGGTATGGGGACCTCAGCGCCAGCGAGGGCGCAGCGCCAGTGCAGGTGCAGCTGGCTGTGAGGAGTGCAACCAGTGGGTTGCAGACGGGGGACACAGACCCCGGGTTGTGTGCGGGGTACGTAGACCCCGACCCCGGAGAGTGGGGCGATTCTGTCGGGGAGCCCAAGGTGGGCACGGCGAGCCCCAAAGAGGGGGAGCGCCATACAGGACTGTCGGGAAGCCCAAGGTGGGCATGGCGATCCCCAAAGAGGGGGAGCACCATACTAGGAATCCCAGGGCGGGCGCAGCAGACGCCAGCAAGGGCGTCATTAGCGGGGTGCATAGACCCCAGCCCCAGGGAGGGGCGATTACTGAGGAGCCATAGAGAAGGGCGATATTGAGGAGCCCAGGACGGGCGTGGCGGGCCCGGTGATAGGCCTGCACTGCAAGAAAACCCAGGACAGGGGCAGGGTGCCGCGGTGGACCCCGACGCAAGGGGTTAGTGGCACCGTGCCCCAGGGGAAGGGCAATGTGTTGTGGTTGTCCCCGGCAAAAGGGGATAGCAGCGCGGGGAGCCCGGGATCAGAGAGGGTAGTAGTGCGGTGGGCCCAAAAGACCGGTGGCCAGAGAGGATGTCCCAGAGGGGACTAGCCTATTGGAGAGAAGGCCCAAGAGCGGGTGTGTATTTGGACAGGACAACGTCTTTCCCATCAGCGAGGCTTGGGGCGTGGTATTAGGGGTTGGTAGGAGCCACGCGTAGCCCATAAGGCTAGGGTGCCTGGGGAGCACCCATTACACTGGGAGACCCCCAGGGGGTCCAGGAACACACAGGGACAGAGGTCCCGAGTAGCCGTGCCCAGGGAGTCATAGGCAGCCTCCAGAACCTACTGAACATCAAAGACGTGGCGGGCGAGAATAAGAGGGTGCCTTGGGCTGGCCTTGACAAGTAGCGAGGGACCTCAAGGAGATCACGGCTCTCCTTGAAGGACCCCGCTGTGACAATGCATAAATAAAAAATGGGGACTGGTTGGTTATGCTGCAGAAAGGAACCTGTGGGTTAGAGCAGACTGCAAGCTGAATGTTAACAGTATAACGTTGCAAAAACAAACAGGTTATAGGATATTATGGTCTAGTAACAGGAATGTCATGTGCAAGTCAAGGGAAATGATTCGCCTGTACTAGTCAGAACTGGTAAAGCCTCATCTGGAGTTTAGTAGACAGTTTTAGCTACTGCACCCCAAGAAGGATGTGGAAAAGTCAGAAAGAGGGTATTGGAGAGCAATAATAATTATTAGAGGTCTAGAAAACATGGCACCTGAGGAACAATTGAAAGGACTGGGATTATTCAGTCAGGTAAGGCAAAAAGTGATGGGAGGAATTCAGTAGCAGTCTTTAATATGTAATGATTCATAGAAAATTAGGGTTGTAAGGGACCTCAGGAGGTCATCTAGTTCAACCTCCTGCTCAAAGCAGGACTAGCCCCAACTTGGATTATTCCAGCCAGGACCTTGTCAAGCCAGGTCTTGAAAACTTCCAAGGATGGAGATTGCACCACCTCTCTAGGTTACCTGTTCCAGTGATTCCCACCCTCCCAGTGAGAGAGCTTTTCCTAATATCCAACCAAAACCTCCCTTGCTGCAACTGGAGACCACTGTTCCTTGTTCTGTCATCTGCCACCACTGAGAACAGTGAGATTTGAGCATAGACTATGTATTCAGGCAGTCCTCAACAATGCTGGACACAGCTTTCTCCATCTGGTACGTCTGTTGTGGTGGGCGGAGGGGGGAGGGAAGGGGCATGGGGCAGATCAATGCTCCCACAGCGAGGGAGGGATTAAGGCTGGGACAAGCTGCCCAGCCGGGGTGGAGGGGGCACGGGACTCAGGTAAGGGAGTTCCCACTATTGAACACCGCTGCATGCCGCCAGTCCAGGAGCTGCTGTTCTGGTGGCTCGCTGGTCCAGGAGGGCATGGGAGTGGACTTGTGCCCCTAGATCTGTGCAGGCTGGGCTGCTCTCCAGATGGGCAGTGGAAGGCACTGGGAGTGGGGGCTCTGCCCTCCTATTGCTAGCCCAACTGGGGTGGGAAGGCACCCCAGCAATAGTGCTGCTGTGCTGCCTCAGACAAGTGGTGCGCAGCGGTGGGAGCCACTCCGGCTTCCAACCTAAGTGCAGGACTTTGCACCTGTCCTTCTTGAACTTCATGAGATTTCTTGTGGCCCAATCCTCCAATTTATCTAGGTCCCTCTGAATCCTAGCCCTACCCTCTAGCTTATCTACTATTCCCCCCAGCTTGGTGTCATGTGTGAATTTGCTGAGGCTGCACTCTATGCCATCTTCCAGGTCGTTAATGAAGATGTTGAACAAAACTAGTCCTAGCACCAACCCCTGGGGCACTCCACTTGATACTGGCCGTCAGCTAGACATTGAGCCATTGATTACTACCCTTTGAGCCTGACAAACCAGCCAGCTTTCTATCCACGTTTATCCAACCCATACTTCCTCAGCTTCCTTGCAAGAATGCTTTGGGAGATGGTATCAAAAGCCTTGCTAAAGTCAAGGTCTGTTACTACTTCCTCAGAGCCAGTCATTTCAACATAGCAGGCAGTCAGGTTGGTCAGGCATGACTTGCTCTTGGTGAATCCATGCTGACTGCTCCTAATCTCCTTCTCCTCTAAGTGCTTAGAAATGGATTTCTTGAGGATCTGCTCCATGATTTTTCCAGGGACTAAGTTGAGGCTGATTGATCTGTAGTTCCTTGGATCTTCCTTCTTCCCATTCTTAAAAGTGGGTACAATATTTGTCCTTTTCCAATTGTATAGGACCTTCCCTGATCACCATGAGTGTTCAAAGATAATGCCCAGTGGGTCTGCAGTCACATCAGCCAACTCCTTCAGTACCCTTAGATGCATTTTATCTGGTTCCATGGACTTGAATATGTCCAGATTTTCTAAATTGTCTCGAACCTATTCCTTCACCATCGAAGGCTGTTTACCTTCTCCCCAAACTGTGCTGCCCGGTGCAGTAGTCTGGGAGCTGACCTTGACTGTGAAGACCAAGGTAAAAAAAAACAAAACATTGAGTACTTCAGCCTTTTCCTCATCTTTTGTCACTAGGTTGCCTCCCCCATTCAGTAAGGGACCCACAGTTTCCCTGATCTTCCTCTTGTTGCTGATATACTTGTAGAAACCTTGTTGTTACCCTTCACGTCCCTTGCTTGCCGCAACTCCACGTGTACTTTGGCCTTCCTGGTTTCATCCCTGTATGTCCAAGCAATGCTCTTGTAGTCTTCCCTAATTCTTTGTCCAAGTTTCCACTTCTTATAAGCTTCCTTTTTGTGTTCAGGCTCACCAAAGAGTTCTCTGCTAAGGCAAACTGGTCACTTGCCACACTTGCTATTTTTCCTGAACATCTGGATGGCTTGTTCCTGTGCCCTCGGTAAGGTTTCTTTAAAATACAGCCAGCTGTCCTGGACTCCTTTCCCTCTTAGCCTGGCATCTCAGGGGATCCTGCCCATCAGTTCCTTGAGGGAGTCAGTCTGCTTTTCTGAAGTTCAGGATCTATAGTCTGTTGGTCTCCTTTCTTCCTTTCATCAGGATCCTGAACTTGATCATCTTGTGTTCACTGCTGCCCAGGTTGCCATCCACATTCCCCACTAATCCTTCCTTATTCATATGCAGTAGGTCAAGAAGAGCATGGCCCCTAGCTGATCTCTCCAAGACCTGCACCAGGAATTTTTCTCCAGCACTCTCCAAAAACTTTCTGGATTGCCTGTTCCCTGCTGTAATCCCCTCCCAGCAGATGTCTGGGTGATTGAAGTCCCCCCATAAGAACCAAGGATTATGATCTAGAAACTTCTGCTAGCTGTCTGAAGAAAGCCTCATCTACTTCATCTTCCTGGTCTGGTGGTCTATAGCAGATGCTGACCGCAACATCACCTTTGTTGTTCTCCCCTCTGACCTTTACCCAGAGACTCTCAACAGGCCTGTCTTCATCTTCATACCGGAGCTCAGAGCAATCATACACCTCTTTTACATAAAGTGCAACTCCTGCTCCTCTTTTCCCCTGCCTGTCCTTCCTGAACAGTTTGGACCCATCCATGACAGTGCTTCAGGCATGCGAGCTCTCATCAAGTCTCTGTTATTTCAACCACATCGTAGTCTCTTTACTGTATGAGGACTTCCAATTCTTCCTGCTTGTTTCCCAGGCTCCGTGCATGGGCGTACACCTGAGGTGACTAGCCGATTGCTCTATTTTCTCAGGAAGAAGAATGGGATCTCCCCTGCTGCCCCTGATGGTGGCCAGTCATTCTTGGTAGCTGGTGGGGACAGGACAAGGACTCTGGGCTTTGAGGAGGGCATTTTTAATTATACCACAGCACCCAACAGTCGAAGGTAGGAAGATATTAAGACTTTAAGAAAGGATGGGAACAGCAGGTCCTGTCCGGGTGCTCAAGATTCTGCAAGATGTGTGAACAAATTGGTCATTTTCATAGATGCCCCTTTGGGTGAGCTCATCCTTGACTCGCACAGCCACGTTGGGCTTTCCATGTGGATGTAAGGGTGCTCAGTTCTGGTGTTTCGCTCTGAGGTCTTGGTTGTATATGTTGCATAACATACAGCCAGGATGTTTTCTAAATGATTAATTAGAGTCTTCTCTCTGGGGTTTTAGTTCAGTTACATTCATTACCTGACCTGTGACTGAGGAATTTAATAATTCATCTGAAATTTAAATTGAATTAGGATTTTTAAAATACAGCACGGTATGCAAACTGTGCCAATGTGAATGCCATTATGACAAAGTTAATTGAAAACGGGTTTCTCTGTCTTTAGCTCTCAGATACGTGATTCCCACCTGCTGTTTCACTTTTCTGCTGCTTATTGTTTTTACTTTTTAAAGGTGATCCATGTCAAGGGAGGCTGCAAGCAGACCCTGTTACAGCACTGCCTTGTTGCAGAACTAAACAAAACAGATTGTATAGAGAAGTTTCTAAAACACCTGTATCTTATGTGGCACAGATGGCAGCGGTGTATTAGACTCTCATAGGAGACAGCTTCACCGGGGGGAGTGCAAGGGGAGGAGTCCAGCCAATGCTGTCTCCAGTGCACACAGTCCCAGAAGGCATTTTTATTGGTAGCCCTGGGCATAAGCAAGCTCAAGCCATGCAGTCTGGCTCAAAGCACTGAATTATAATTTTTAAGGAGTAGCCAGTGCAGCTGTACAATTCAAACTCCCTGCCAAAATGCAGAAGGCTTCCACCTTCTTATTGCCTAAGTCTTTCCCAAAATCAATGTCATCCATGGACTTCACAACATGAGCTGGTCCAACTCAATTCAGTTCACAGATTGAGCTAGCCATATGCGCAGGGCCAGAGAGACGGGCAGAGCTCCAGAGTCTTAGTTCATAGATGAGACTCTAGTTCAGGGAGGAGAGGTTTAGATTTATCAGGAACATTTTTGGATAGGAGGAACATATACAGAAAAGGTGGGCTCCACCTGAACCAGACTGCTGCTACTAACAATTAAAGTTTGTAGAGCAATCTTTAAACTGAAAAGTGGGGGAAAGCCAATGTATGCACAAGAGCATGCAAGTTGGGTTGATGCAACCCCAAGGGGGGATGTCTTTCAAATTCCTTACCACCTTGAAGAGGCTTGCAGAGGAGTTGAGTATAACTGTAGATAACAGTGAGCATAAGTCAGAACATCTAGAGTTTCAAACAAATAGCATGAGCAGTACAAGGCAGTTGAGGAAGCACACAATTTATAAGTGCCTCTGTACAAAGGTCAGAACCCTAAAAAATAAGAAGAGTGAACCAGAATGCACGGCATTAAATGGTGACTTGGACATAACAGGCATCTAAGAGACTTGGTGGAACGATGATAATCAATAGGATGCTGTTCTAACAGGTTACAAACGGTATGGGAATGGTGGAGGAGAATATGCAGGTGGAATAGCAGCACTGTGTTAGGGATAGTATAGATAATATTTTATGCTGTTACTGATAAGAAAGCTACCATAGGCTCCCTGTGAGTAGAAATGTCATACTTGAATAAAAAGAATATATTATAGAATATAGGACTGTGCTACAAACCACCTGATTGTGAAGATGATTATGAAATACTCAGGGAGATCAGAGAAGCTGTTAAAATGGGACAAGCAATACTAATGGGAGACTTCAACTATCCTTGCAGACTGGCTAAACACCTCTGCAGGGAGAAATGTGGGAAGAGAATTTCTGGATGTGATAAATGGCTACTTTCTAGAACAACTCATCTTGCTACCAACAAGAGGAGACACAATTCTAGACTTAATCTTGAGTAACACAAAGGATCTGGTTCAAGAGGTACCCATGGGTGAGCCAATCTGTAATAGGGACCATAACATAATCACATTCAACATCCTAGTAGGAGGGAGCAAGCCAAAAAAGGCCACTGTGCCAATATACAACTTTAGGAAGGGAAATTACACAAGAGGACATTAGATTGAAAGAAGTCTACAGGAGCAGGAAAATGTATAGAAACCCTACCGGCATTTTGGAAGCTGTTTAAAAATACTACATCAGAGGTTCAGGAAAAGAGCATGCTCCTAATCAAAAAGGGTACCAAGCAATATAGTACAACCCCTGAATAGCTTAATAGCAGAGTTAAGGAGGCCACTCAAGGCAGAAAGGCACCTTTCCAACAACGGATGGCAAATGAGGAAAACAAGAACATTGTTCTTGGGTCACGTGTAAAAAGCAAAATAAGGCAGGTCAAAAAGAATTTGAGCAGAATCTAGCAAAAGATGCTAATGTTAATTAAAAAAAAACTTTTAAAAATACATCAGAAAACAGCTAGAGAATTGGTGGAACCATTAGATGGCAAGGTGTAACAGGTATCCAGGTTGTAGCCGTATTGGTTTAGAGGAAAAGGCAATTGGGAATCATAGTAGAGATGATATCTTTTATTAGACCAACAAGATTTTTGCAAAAAAAAAAAAAAAAATCTTAATTGCAAGCTTTCGGGCACAAACACCCTTCATCAGGCATTGGAGAAAAGATTGTAAAAGTTTTCCTGGGTATAAATGAAAATTCATATTTCACAGGGTAGTCAATAGATAGAAAACTCCTCTGGGCAGGCAGTTCATAGCTGGTATGGAGGCTCTCACCTCCTGTGAGGATCTGTGATGATGCAAATGACCTTGAAACAAAGGCAGGAGCAGGAGCTCAGGTTTCAGGTGGTCACAGTTGCTTCCTGCCTGGGAAAATATGAATATTTAATTAAAAAAAAAATGGCTAAAATTTGGTATCTTCCATGTGTCAGGTATCCAGGTTGTAGTTGTGTTGGTACAGAGGAAAAGGCAATCAAGACTCATAGTACAGATGATATATTTTATTAGACCAGGTGCAGTCAGGGACGATACGGCCACAGCAGAGAAGATAAACCAGTTCTTTGCATCAGTGTTTGCGCAGAAGACACTGGGGAAATTCCCATGCCAGTTCAACCTGTCCTAATAGACAGGCATGAGGAGTTGGACCACCTTGAAGAGACAACAGACTAGCCAAGTCACAAGCTGGTGGAGGGAAGCTGCAGAAAGATCTCACCCAGCTAAGTGAATGGGCAAAAATAAAAAGGCAGATGAACATGCATGTTGACAAGTGCAAGGTAATGCACCTGAGAAAAAATAACCTCAGCTATACATACGCAATGCTGATCTAGCTGTTATGACTCGAGGGGGAAAGACTTTGGAGTCATTGTAGATAATTCTCTAAAAACACCAGCTCAGTATGCATTGGTGACCAAAAAACCAATAACATGTTAGTCATCATTAAGAACCAAATTGAAAACAAAACAGAGAACATCATCATGTCATTATGCAAACCAAGGGCGTGTGTGCCCACATGTTGAATAGTGCATGCAACTCTGGTCCCCACATTTCAAAAAGGATGTAGGAGGATTAGGAAAGATGCACAGAAGAGCTATCAAAATGATCAGAGACATGGAACAGTTGCCATACCAGGGGAGACTAAAAAGGCTAGGGCTCTTCAGATTGGAAAGAGAGCTGAGGGGGCATATGCTAGAAGTCTATAAAATCATGAAGGGTGTGGACCAAATGAAAAGGGAACCACTGCTCACTAAGTCCCAGAATACTGGAACGAGGGGGCACCTACTGAAATTAGTAGGTGATTTCCCAGACACTGCTGAGTAGGGATTGGAAATCCAAAGTAGGGTCTTTGAGTCCACAGGGAATGCTGCAAGTGTGTAGTGCAAGTGTCTGGCAGGGGCTAATGGAGCTGAACTGGGCAATTTTTTTGCCAGCTGAAAGAGGCACCCACTGGTCTATTTGACTTATTCTACCCAGGTGTGGTAGGAATTTGCAGGTCTAATCCTCTGGTAGGAGCAAGGCTGTTGGCAATGTGTCTATCGCAGGGGTGGGCAATTATTTGGTCTGGAGGACTACTTAGGGAGTTTTGGCAACATGGGGTGACCCAATCTGGGTATCAATCCATTGGGGCTGCACCACTCTGCAACAGTGCTGTATTGGAGAGGACTTGTGGCTCTGTCCCAGACCCTGGCCCCATGCTGTCACCGTCCTGTGATCCCAGTCTTGGCCCCATCCACCCATCCTGCTCCCTGCTCACCCGTCTCACTCGCAGATGATGCTCCCAGGTGCAACCCCATCCTGTATACCTGGCTGAACGCGCCGTGTCCATAGGAGTCCCAGACTGGTCTCAATGAAAATCCCACCCATCTGCTCTGTCCAATGCACCTGGTGGTGGGTGAGGGAAGACAAGCTGGGGTGCCTGGGCAGTGGAGTGTGGTCACTGCGTCACCCCAGCCGCACTGCATGCCTGGGGCAGTGGGACTGGCAGCACCCTCCTGTGCCTAAGCTGCCGCTCAGGCAAGGCCAAGAGACCTGGTGAGCTGCATGAAAACCGTATGTGGGCCAGATCTGGCTCAGGGGCTGTATTTTGCCTACTCCTGGTCTATCAGCATCTGATTTCTCTTTGTGTTTCAGAATATTTGGGTACAAGGCCTTAAATGTGAGCCTGTTTCTTCTCTAGCTTAATGGCAGACCATCAATTTGAAAGGTCATTAGATAACAGACACTTGCCTCTGAGCCCCACTGACAGATACTCCAGTCTCACCATTGTGGTTCCCTGTTTTAAAGTATTTCTCTCCCACGTGTTGCTGGATAAAAGGAACATAAATGACAAGGGGAAGTGTTTTCAAGCCTCATACTAAAAACTAACTGCAGGATGTCAGTTTAATTCATTACCCAAGGGGGGGGGAAATGTTGGAATTGACTCTTCGCTAAATGTGCCAAGTAAATACATTGAGAGAATAGCAAAACATGTTTTCCTTCTTCCCAGTTATTTTTAGGCATCCAGCGTAATAATTGCAGGCAGACATTTCTCCCAAATGATCTGTGGTTTTTAAATTGATGGTTCCTTTGACTTTGTAGCAATAATGCAAGCAACAGCTTGAGTGGTAAATGTAAAATACTATTTCTTTATTGTGACTATTTTTGGATGCTTTTTTGTTAAACATCTTTTTATCTGCCCAAATGCTTCCCACACATAGCAGATCCAATCCCCTGACTTCCTGAATTTGAAATCTAGAAGGAGTTAAGGCTTCTGAAAAGAATAAAGAGGTGTTATGCTGTGGATATTCTCCTATCAGGGTGCACTGTGCTTTGGAAACTGAAGGTGAAGGGAAATCAAGAATTAAAGGTGGAAAAGGAAATGTCTTGCAAGTGGGATTGGGGAGGTTTAAATCTCTTCTCTGGTAGCATGCCCATTGGTTTGAAAGGAAAAGCACATGAACTGTCCACACTTGGATTTCGAAAACGGCACGAAAGAAGCATAAATGTCAATCCACATCTTAGTTGATCTTACCGTTTTTCTTCTCCAGGGTAGCTTTTATGTTCCTTCTGAAAACTGCATGCAGCATGCATACAAATGGCATAAGGACTTGTGTCTGCTGCTCTTGAATGCTTACAGAGGACTTCAGATTTACTACACAGTCCTGATGAAGGAGATTCCAGATTTACCGCAGCTGAAGTTAGGTAAGTGAACAGACTTTTCAGTCATTTTGTGTTGATTGTGTGGGTTTTTTTTAATACACCCTGACATAAGGAAGCCTTGTTTCCTTAGGATTTTAGCAAGGGAAGGGCCTGGTTTTATTTTTGGTGTTTGTCAGGGTAATCATGAATGATTACCTACATATTTGTCTGTTATAAATCAGCTCTCTTGTAAGATCTCTACACCAACTGGAGATCTGGCCCTGGGTGTTTAGGGATGAAAAGATCTGAAGAAACACAAAAAAGCATGTTTGGTCTTTGGATGATATCTGCAGGAAGTTCCATTTTAAAGACCTAAGCTTTTAGCATGGGAAAACTTCTGGAATTAACCACTCCATAAGCAGCCGTCTTTCGATTTGGGAAACAAAAATCAGGATTTTGGGGAAATGTTTTTAAAACATGTTCTGATTTTGCATGTTTTTAAAAAAATACATTCCAAAGCAAATCAGAAATTATTTAATAGCATAATTGTTGCAATGCATTCTGCTATTCGCCTGTGTTTATTTGCTTAATAGATGATCATACTCTGCATAAACCAATAGGGCTGTATAGACCTTTTACATTCCTACTAATAATTTTGAGGCCATACCTTTAGGGGAGGAGAGGGGAGGGTTGCAGGATATCACTGCTTAATTTCTACTCATGTTTGCTGTGGCTTGAAAAAATTCCCTATAAACCAAGCAATCCCCAATCCATCTGCTGTTTTTTATTTCCCCTCCATTTTTTTCTTAGATTCAAGAAATATGGATGATGCTTTTATTTTTATTTAAAACTATGATCTGATTGCTATATTTACCATCCTGGAGATGAAACATGCCTTACTCTGTGCATCGGTGGTTTTGTAAATAGGAAATGTCTTCCTTTTTGACTGTGTAGGTACTATCAGGGCTGTCAAATGGAATGCATCGTGCTGCACTTCCCATGCTTGGGTGGTTCCCGCGTCCATGTCTCACTGCATTCACGGTTACGGGATGCCTGGTCTCCTCCCTGAACCACCTGTCTCTAATTGAAAAACTGGTTGGTCTGATTCAGCCCTGAGAAAACAGCCTTAAAAACAGACCTGAGACTTTCAAGTCAGGCCTTTCAACCTGTCAGTTGTAATGAAGTGCACAGCAGAAGCTAGGCTGCATATGCCCTAGCAGCTGGTCACAGGTTTAGATAATGCATATATGTTGGTCACTCCAGAGGCTGTGAAGAGCAAAGGCCATAGCTTCTTGTGTTCTTCATGGCTTGCAAATAGAAAATGGCCCCAAATACACATACATTTCTATATACATTTTAAGGCAAATTACAGTGGATAAATATATACTTGGTTTGCACACAGATTTGATGTTCCACATGCAGCTTTGCCAACTGCAAATATTGTTATTTCGCTACTTGTGTATGAAACTGTGCACACAAGGTTCTTTGGGTAAATGTGACGTCTTTTATTAGACCAACTAGTTGGGAAACTTGTCCTTTGCAAGCTTTTGAGCACAAACACCCTACTTCAGGCATAGGGAGTGTCTGCTGGTGTTTGTGTGCTCTCCTGGGTGGAATAGAAGCCAATCTGCAAAATGCAGGTCTGTGAAAATGCAAATGCGTGGCAGTGAAGATCAGAGGGTGGGAGACGATCAGTGCAAGACAGGTAGGTGAAAGGGAGAAAGAGGAGAATGTTGATCTGGTGCTAGAATGAAGCTGGTAAAAAGCAGAGAGGTTACTTGGAGTTATCACAAGGTTCACCTAATAAAAGATATCACATTTACCCAAAGAACCTTGTCTGCCTATGTCCTTAGACCAACACGACTACAACTAACACTCCTGAAACTGTGCACAGCATTTGCATTGCCTAAATGGTCTGCAAACCTAAGATGGATCTGATTGCTAGATCAGCCTTCAAGATCAAGCCAGCAAACCTAGTGCTTCAGGAAGAGCTACAAGCCTGTCCTGACTCATCATTCAGATACCAAGGAGCAGATGCAAGGAATGATGATTGGTAGAAGCACTTGCTTCTCTGGCAGGGTTTTGTCAGGGCACTGTGCTCTCTTTCTATTATGAAGTGAGCCAAGACCATAATCCTGGAAAGTATTGGACACTGCCTGTGCAGTTCAGGGCGCTCCCAACCACGGTTAAACCCTCTGGAAGTTGAACGTGCTGCAGCGGTGGTGTTCACAGAGTTGTGGGCTGGAAGAGGAGTAGGACATGTTGTAGTGCTGATGCTCCTTTTATATACCGAGCTGCTGCCACTAGCAGTTCTGTGTAGGGAGGACCAAAGCATGCCCCCTTTGCTTTGCTAAGAGTCGCATTGAACTCCAGCGGGGATAACTGAGTGAGACGAGCAGGACTCGGCTGTTAGGAAAAGCATCTGTTGGAAGGGAGACTCTGTGTTCAGGTGTAAAGAGATTCTTGCCCATGAAATGTGGACTGTTGAGTGAACAGCTGCTCATTTTGATTGACAGTTATGAGTTAATGTTTTATGCCAACTCTTCTCCAGCTTGATTTCTTTCTTTTCTTTTCTTTTTTTTTTATTTCCCCCCTAGAGGAGCTGTCTGTGGAAGATACGTTATCTCAACTTTGTACAGAGCTGCAGGTATTTTCTTTAATGGAATCAATCCACGCTCTCAGCTTCTAAAGGCTCTGAGACAACTCAGTTGAAGGGAAGCAAATTCAGTGTTGGCAATAAGTTAAATGAATATTTCTTGCACTTATTTTCACCCTTATGAAGGTAAATTCACAAAAAGCCTCTGTCATTGCCACTTCATGGCTGGCTAGGGTGCTTTAATGAAGGCGGATGTTTCCTTTACTAAATCCAGTCCCAGAGGTAAGCTCGGTCCAGTGGACTGAGACTGAGGTTGGAGGCTACCACTTGGCAGTCATAATGACGGCTCCGCTGCTTATTGAATGCCTGGTGTGGGACTGATTATATGAGGCTAAATATTCAAATGTGGGTGACTCGAGCTAAATGAGTGTACAAGCAGGGAGAATGAGTAAAAGTAGGGAGGCCATTTTATTTCTGAACATGGCCTTCTCAAGTCCTGGTGTCCACATTTTGAGAGGGAGGGTGACAAATCAGATAGGGTGTAAAAAATGGTTTCAGACACCAGAGAAAATACATTACAGTGAGGAACTGAAAGAGCTCAATCTGTTTTGCTTTCCATGGATAGCATGCCATGGCAGGGTAGAAATATTTTCATGGGCAGAACACATTGGGTACGAAAAGTCTCTTTAGTTTAAAAAAGAAAAAAAGTAATGACCCCCCCCCCCCCAAATGACTGGAGGCTGAGGTTAAATTAATATTAAATAAAAGTCACAACTGTTGTTTACAGTGAGGCTGATCAACACTGGAACAAATGGCCAAGAAAAGTAATGGGTTGTCCACCTCTTGATTTCAGACCAGGATTAGTGACCTTCTTGGAAGTTATGGCAAACACGAGGTTGACGGGCTCAACACGGGGATGAAATTCAGATATATAGGTGGTCAGACAAAATGACTGAATGGCCTCTGGCTTTAAATTCCATGAGTATTAAAGATAGCACATGAGTTAGGAAACATTGAACATCTCCTCTGTAAAACATGGGGAGTTATGTACCTCTCGGGGGTGTTGTGAAGGATTACCTCACTGGGGTTTGGCAGATGCCATACAAACGTCCAAGATCATAATCATGAGACGATAACGATTCATTCAGTCAACATTTTATGATAGAAGCCTGAAGGTTAGGGGCAATGAATCGGCAAAGGAACCTAAGCAAGCAAAGTACCCAGGTCCTGTTTAATTTTAAAGGGAAGGGTGGCCAGGTGGACCTCTTCTCGTGGTAGCACCGTGAGTACCATATAATAACCATACACTAGCATTTGGGGCTGCTAGTAGCAGGTAAGAAAACAGTTGCTTCAGGACAGACAAAACCCTTGATTTATAAATCTTTACTGAGAAAGGGATGAAACCCCCAAATGCAGGAGTTTGTAGTGATTATACCTCCTATCCCCATAGCATGACTGGCTGTCATGGCATTTGGTGCCTTTCTGCAGAGCCCCAACTTTAACCCCTTGATTTTAGGAAAGCCAACTTTCACAAGCTCAGGAGGCTGGTTGTTGTGGCCCTGGGAGGCCATAATCTGGATCATTTGACCCCAGCTGACTTCCCACCCCTGGGGCAGGGGGCTGGACCCGATGATCTTGCAAGGTCCCTTCTAGCCCTAACATCTATGAAATCTATGAGTTCTATGATGACAGAATTGCAGATGGGATTTCAACCCTTAGGTTTTCTTTAAAAAAGGAAAGTAAGATTTTTTTTTTTTATCCTTCCATTTAAAAAGAAAAGCTTTTAAAATGGTATTTGGAAACTAGAAGGTGAACAGAAAGAGCACCGGCATTGATTTAAATCTTTTAATAGCTGATTTTTAAAACAGCCTCTGAAATGTCGGTGCCCTGACTCATTATCTTTGAATGTGTGGCGTGGGCTCTTTTGGGCTCCTTTTGAAAGTCCCGGCAGGCATGGAAACTATGGTGATCAGATGCACCTGGAGCAATTAGAAGCTTGTGATCCTTTTCAGCCCTGCTCATGGAGCAAATCTGAGGAGGTCTGGATACCTGAGGACCAAGAGTTGCAGGCACTTTTTGAGTCTTGGTCTAATGCCTGCCAACTACTGAACTCTCCTTGTGTATGCCCCACTCTGTTATACTGAAGGGACATCATTATTAGTGCTTGACATTGACCTTTCATGCCTTTTTTTTTCACTATAGATGATGAAAAGGTTAAAAGTCAATAAACTGGGGAAAATAGCTATCATGCTATTTGAGTTTAATAAGCCACCTCTTTGAAGGCTGTACTGTAATGTCTGAGGTGAACAATACCTCGGGGGATAATGTTTCAAATCAGTAGTAAATAATCTGATTGACAGTGCAGGGACTTTTCTCACACACGCAAGGGCTAGCTCAGCTGTCCAGATGCCCCTTTAATTTTACCGGTAGTCCAATTTAGTGCAGGGGCTTGTCCACACTGAACAATCAGCAGGATCGGGAACTTAACAGTCAAAGTCCTGTTAAGTACAATATGGACATCCCCATTTATTGCATACATATTCCCGGGAAGGATTTACTTTGAATCCTGATCTATGGTTCAATGCTACCAGCCTTGGGCAGAGGCTTGTGTAACAACGTTGGATCCTGCTCAACCTGTACACATGCTAGATGGAAAGGGATAGTCTAGCAAGGAGAATTTTTAAGCAATTCCCACTATTAAAAAAGTTCATAGGGTCCCTAGACATGGATCAAAGCCCCATTGTGCTAGAGACATTGTACAAATCCATTTACTGTAAGGCACAAGTGCTGTAATTACTGTTTAGAGACCTATGGAAGACTTATTTAGGCTCCAGGAGCCAAAGATACGATTATTGTGCTATGCTGCAGATGTTGGAGTTTATAAATAACAGTAGTTTTAAGAGCAGTACATCCTTTGTCCATGCAGGCAGACGGTTGGACTAGGGGTCCGTTGAGGTCCCTTTCAACCCTAAAACTACGAAAGAAAACACACCAGTCTGGTACCCATTTCTCAATTTTGTACAAGTACAGCAGAGAAAGAAGGAAAATGCTTGTATGTGTTTGCAGTTGGTATTGTGGAGATACTTATATTTTTTAAGGAAAAGCCATACAAGTGGTATAGTGTCCTGGCATGGATGGAAATGACGTGGTTCTCAAGGTAGATGGCTCATCACTCTACATTTGCAGAGTTAGCAGCACCATCAAGTGGATAGTTTGGAATCAACAACTATTTTCTGCAGTCACCTATTTCCACCTGCAATAAGAAATGTCAATTATGTGTAGCACTCTGCCCACTTCCCACTCAGCTGTTTTGTACAGCCACTTCTGCCCAGCATGGCCATTTCTGTACAAAAAGAAATGCATTGAAAGAAATCATTTTAGATTAACTTGCCTGCTCTGGAATAGTATTCACTGTTAGGAAAAATGAATCACTGTAGTTCATGGCTGAGATTCCTTTTATTTTTTAAAGGGAATCTTAACCTGATGTCTCAGTGGGCACGTCTACGTGTGCATGAATGTGCTGTGGTTACCGCTCATTAAGTTTAGTACCTGTAATAACAGGTACTAACTAAGTGTGCAGTAACCAGTGCTGCTACATTGTACCACCAGCACATGCCTTTTAACTGATGCTAATGCACAGTAGACGAATTCTGCTGTGCATTAGTGCCATAGCACGGCTTTTGCCGTGACACACTAATGCACAGTAAAATTAGTCTCCTGAGCATTTAGCATCTCATATAGACTTGCCCAGCTTCTTTCTGTTTCATATCACTGGCCTGATACCAAACATCCTTCTTCTTCTTTTCCAGCTGCTGAACAATCCAGAAAAGATAGCAGAACAGATAAGCAAGGACCTAACCTGGCTTTGCTCCCATCTTCTGGCATTATGGACTCAGTTCCTGGAGGTGGTGACACTCCATCCAGACATCACAGCCTATCTTACTCAGGAGCATCACACATTAAGGGTATGCAATATAATCCATTTTGGGTTTGGTGAGAACAACCTTACAGGAAGAAATCTGTTTAGCATTATATGCAATTCCTATGTACTGCTCCAGTGATGCCTAAGGCCTCGTACTGGCCCCACATGTACAAGTGAATGATAACAAGTGGCATTTTTTGAATGCTTCTTCCAACTATCACATCACTGCTGTTGCCTTAACAAATAAGAGCAAGGAATGACCTTGCCTTTGCAGTAGCAACAGGTTTTCAGTTGGGTCATGGGAGCTGGGGTGGCATGGATGCTAAGGCACCTGGAGGACAGCAGTTGCAAACTTGAGGCCATAGCAGAAGTGGTCACAGTGCAGCCTGTCGGATTTCAACAAATCTGCAAATTCTGCAAAATATCTTGTCACAAGCATATGAAAAAGTAATGGGAAAAAAGGAAGTTGGGTAGTGTCATGGTTCCATCAGTGGGAAAACACAGCGAAGCCCAGGAAGCCCATCTCGGAGAGAGGAAGGAAGATCTCTGCTGGGGCTGATGTAAAGGGGGCTGCTTCTGGGGCCAGGGGCTGCACTAATAATTTTGCTTCATAAACATTATAGATTTTTATCTGGGAAGGGGAAGACCTGGTCCAAGCCCCTGCTCTTGGGGTTATTTAAGATTTTTAATCAATAATTGGGTAATGTAAAATGCATAAACAGTCCTGGGAACAGAGATGAGAACTCAGGACTCTCATTCGTAAGGCGGTGACTACATCGCTAGGCTAGAAATGCACGTACCCCCGTTGCTTTTCTCTTCTTGATCCTTGCCCTCTGAATCATGGGTTTCTTGGTATGTATTACCTTCCTGGGGCCAGTGCGTAATTTTTAGCAGATGTAGCACTTAAGTGGAGGTACCTGTAGGACCAAATTGGAAGTAGTCACTACTGGCTTTTGTATATTTGATACTGAACATTGATAAGAGCACTGGACCTCTACTTTAAAAATGCACTTAATTTAAGATTGAATTCAGTGGAATTGCTTGCCTGCTTTGCTAAGCAGGTGCTTAAGTGCCTTGCTTTGCTGTAGTATCTTACGTAAGAACTAACCTCTTTATAGGGAAAGGTAAGAAGCAGAAATACCTTCTTTATGCAACCTTTATGCTGAAGAAGTGGCTTTGTCTAATGGTTACAGCAGATACCTAGAAGCGGAGTTTGGGATTTTAGATGTGGCTGCTACTAACTTTCTATGTCACCATCATCCTCTATGTGCTACTGTTCTCCCATATATCAAGCAGGTGTGATGATGCTTGACCAGCTGTGGACAGTGCTTTGAGAGACTCAAATAGAAAGTAATATTATTAAACTGCCTTTTTGCAAGGGACATTCATGTATTGAAAGAAAAACTGTTTGTCAGAAGACAGCTTGGGGATTGGGTTGGGGGGAGGCTGCACCATTACGATGCATGTTTTTGGTGGTCACTCTAGGATACTGTACTGCAATACAAATTACTACAGTACATACTAGCACAGACTAGAATTTAGCAGCTGGATATGCTGGATTCCATATTATATTGGACTGAAATCCAAGGCCTGTTTCTGAGCAGATAGCAGTATTGATTTTTTATAACTTATTTCACACTTTGTGCTTTGCCAGCTACTTCCAACTATAGCTATTTCACAACTGGTTAAGAATTGCTGAGCTGATCTCTTTAATGACCATGCAAAGAGTTGGAGAGCTTTCAGTTGCAAAGATCATGACACCGATGCATGCATTTCTGATCCTGTAGGGCTTATTCGCCCATGTGTTATGTACAAAGTGCCCATTATTCTCCGGGGAGGGACTGTAAATCTTGATGTCAAAGATTACTGTGACTGTTAACTGTTCTCATTTAGTAAATTCACCATTGCTATGCAAGTTGCAGGGAAAAAGAAATATATTACCCTCATTTTAAAAGCCGCAGGGAAAATTGTTGAGTTCAACAGCTGTGCAGCGCCGGAGCAAAGATACGGAGTGAGTGTTTGAGCAGAGTGATAGATTTCCAAGGGGCATTTCCTTCAGTCCTAACAATCCCCGAACATCTTGAGGCATACTCACCAGAGCACGCTGCTTGCTTTGTGCTGCTCCAGTGAGGCAAAACAGCTTCAGCTCCCCTACAGTGCTGCAAAACAGCTGCAACGCACCTGAAGCCTGATCTCTATGGTCACCACTTTCTTGCAGATGTGTGGACCCATCCTCTTTAAAAAGTCCTAACATTTAATCTGTGTGTTTTCTATCCAGGTAAGAAGATTCTCAGAAGCTTTCTTCTCTGCTGAGCACCAGAAGCTCGCTGTACTGACCTTTCAGGAAAGCCTGTAAGTCATTCCTGCATCTCCCTTCCCTGTCACTTGGGCACCAAAAGAAGGAAGTTCTTTCAAACTCATTGTGCAAGACCTCCTGCCATTGATATTTTTTCCCCTTCTTATGCTCCTGGGCCTGCACCTTTCTTCCTCAACCCGCTCAGTGGGCATTTGGGTTTCATACAGACAATGCTGGGCCTATTCTGATCTCACTGGGCATATCTACATGTGAATGTATTCATGTCTAAACTTAATGAGCCTTAGCCTAAGGTGCATTCAGGTGATTTAGGTGCACATCTACACATGGACACCTTAAGTCACCTTAAGGTGGCTCACTGGGCAGCCTGCCCTGGTCAGCACCCTGGACAGCCCCTGGAAGCCCAAGGCAGTGTAGACAGGCTGTGCAGCCCAGCGCTGGCCAAGGGGGTGGGAGCCTCCAGTTCCCTGGATGCAGTCAGCCTGGCCCTGCTCTCAGCCCCGGCACTAACCCCCTCCCTGTGTTCCTGCCTCCCCAACATCAGATAAAATCGGGCCAGAGCTGAACTCATGGCGTCCTGCGCTGCTGCCAGGTGCCCCCAAGAAGAAGATGCAGCAGGTGGTTGTGGCAGCGGCAGTCTCTGCCAGTGTGCAGTAAGTTGGCAGAGTGGGTAGGAGGCATGAAGGCTCCTGTCAAAGCAAAAGGGAAAGGCCCTGACATGACTCCCAGCAGGGGGGAAGTGGGGCCTTTGCTAGTGGCTCCCCTGCGCCCCCCTCGTGGCAGGTTTGCTGGCTGGGTTTTCACCTCTCCCACCTACAGTGTCTGGTATGGAGGCCAGGAGCTTGCCTGGGATGGAGGTGGGTGGAGTAGG
>NW_005841857.1:3998167-4021650 GCF_000455745.1 Alligator sinensis
TCATAGGTGCTGTGGGAAGACACAGTCCAAAGGAAAGGCACGGGGAAGCCTCTAGCAAAGGCCCTGCCCGCGCTGTGCTACCCCCTTCTCCTGCAGGGAGTCACGGGGGTTGGGGAGGCTTTCCCTTGTGCTTTGACAGGAGCCTTTGTGTCTTCTGCCCACTTTGCTGACTTACTGCATGCTGACAGGGACCACTGCTGCCAGAACTGCCGCTCCAGCATCTGTACCTTGCAGAAGCACCCACAATGTCTTTTTGGCGGTGCCCAGCGGCAGCACGGGGTCCTGCGGGTTTGGCTCCAGCCCACTCAGTCACATAGCGTTAAGGTGCCTTATGGTATCTACACATGGTTTAAGGTGCTTTATCAAATTTAGGCATGATTAGTTATCTGCTTCATGGAGGTATTAAATTTAGGTGTGATTAGCCTAAAATCACCATTTTTAAGGCACATTAAGGGCGCACATATGTAGACCTGTGCCTTTAATGTGCCTTAAAAATGGCTAATGTGCCTAAAATCACCATGTGTAGATGCACCCACTGTATTGTAAATCCATGGGTGCCTGTTTAAAATATTACAGTGTGCAGTCTCTCATTCAGGCTTAAGAGACCTGTGATCTCTAGTCTAGACACTGGTGATGTGTGTGTTGGTTCTGTTCAAAGACTTACGATCCATTCCAGCTGTTCCCAGCCTCTGCTCTGTGGGCTGCTGGTGATGCACAAAACTCTGGAAACTTGTCCGGGGACAACATCAGGATGTTTTTCTTCCAGTTACATATGTGATAATGGTCCACTGATCCATTGAATCATTGAGATAAAGCAAAAGGGGGGAATGGATTGAAACCTTGCATCTTGTGTCCTATGTGGATTGGTCATAAGAAGCCTTTCCTCTCCTGTACTCTCTACAAACAGGTGAACTCTATTAGGAACTTAACTCTGTTTAGCACAGGGGGATCCATGAAGGCAGACAGGATCCTAGAAGCAATAGCTAGCAAAAGCCCCAGGATTTTAGAAGTGTAGCTGAATAAAGTGGTTCAGGACCTGAAAACAGAATAGGGAGAACGCCAGGCTGGCACTAGTAACGGTAGGACTGATTTGAGCTCAGAAAGGATGATAATTTGCGCAGGAGGCAACAGTGCAAGAGTGTCACAGCAAATAAATGCTCCGCTGGGCCGTACTCACAGAAGTGTGTTATGAAAGACAAGGCAGGAAATTATTTCCCTCTGCTTGACACGGTTGCTTAGGTCCCAGCTGGGGAATGGAATTGGAACCTGCTGCATTTAAAAATACACAGGGACGTGTTTTTCCCTTGGATACAGCTGAGCAAGCCTGCTGTCCTCAGCCGGGGCACTTGGAGCTGTCTTGAGGGCAGAATTCACTGCTAGAATATTTAAATGGGCATTCAGGGGAAAGCAGCAAATGTAGTAAAAGTTGAGGAAACTAGAAGGCGCTGCCTGAGGATGGCATAGGAGGGCTAGGCTTACTCTGCAGACGAGGAAACAACTGTTCACAGATGCAGTTGTCGTACAGGGGGTAACTGTCCTCTTCAATTAAATGAAACAAAAGCACTTGCCAGAAGTGCTGGGCTGATGTGATTAGTAACAGGGAAAACTCGAGTTAAATTTTAAGGGGAATTGGAAGCTCTTAGGAGACTTCTATAGTGCAACAGATTGGAAAAAAGAAAACAGGAACTGAAATCTGTAGCTGCCTCAGGTGTAAATAGAGATGCTGGTTCAGATTCAGTGCAGAGTCTAGCGTGTTGTGAATAGATGTAGCACAAACCTGTAGCATTACTGGAACCTCAGTACTGCCTGGACTGGTTGTATAGGGCTAGCCCAGGCCACGGGTGTCAGTAAAAGAGACATAGCCAGAAGGACCACAGATGGGCTTTTCTTTTCACCAGTGACTGCTGCCAGAGCGTATATATGGAACCCCAAAAATAGGTTATGGATATGCAAACAAATTGCCCTAGGATATACGGGGGTGGAAAATTGCCATGTGTCAAGTCTTCTGTGGTAACTGCCTTTGCATGTGCTCTTAACCTGGATTAAGTGGTAGCCCCCTCTCATTGAGGGCTTAGTTATCACTGTTCAACTTCCACCCTTTAAGGGAAGCAATCTATCCCCGATATGGGACAAAGGGAACTTACTTTATCCCTGGAATAAAGAGAGAGAACACCTGTTTCTTCTCAAGAGAATCACTTTATCGGAAAGTTAAACAGAAGTAAATACATCCACATCCCACAAAAAAGTAGGACTCTTAGGGTTTTGAACGCTTAAACTAGGGTGTTTGGATGTAGGGGTTTGGCTTTACATGACACGAGACCTACAGAGAGAGTCCATTTGACTCCAGATATTAGCATTCAGATCAAGCAATGGAAATGCAAAAAACATATGCCTGGGAGGATGGGTTCAAGCCAAACCCCAGGAACGCTGAGCTCTTGTTCAGTTATTCCAACAGCTCGGGTCCATGATTTCCCACTTCCCCTGGGTTTATAATAGTACATATACAATTATTAATAACACGTATCTATCTACATCCTGAATGGGTATATGTTAATAAAGGGGTTGATCATGAAGACCCTCTCCTCAGCTAAGTGAAGAATTTATGATAAATACTTAACAGCTGTTTAACTAGGATGTCCTCAAAATATTATGCAGTTTAGTGGCTAGGATTCAAGAGACTTTTCTTGAACAACTCCGCCAAGGTGGGTGGATGGGCCAGGGTGCCTGGGCAGCAGGACGGGCCTGGGGGCAGCAGCCAGGAGCCACAGGGGCTGTTGGGAAATGGAGTCCATCATGGGGCCAGTCTGGCCTGTAGGCCAGACTTTGCCCACCCCTGCAATAGGGACTTTGCCTACCCATGTGCCAAGGCCTCTATTGCATTCCTTATTCCCGTGGGTAACAATATGCTCAGGACCAGTTAGCGTGGAGCAGCTGATACATGATCAAGCCCTACACTCCTTTTATCCTTCAGTAATTTATTTGTATATCTATACCAATGATTTTCAGCCAGGGTGCCCCAGGATATCATGTAATGTTAGCACTGTTAGGTGTATAAACGTGAGTCACGTGATAAACACAGTAATTTCAAATGGGGATCCAGAACAATCTGACTGCTGTGATCTTTCTGAGTTTTTTGCAGCAGAAACAAACCTGCTGTATTTTTCCATAGTGAAAAAACGTGTGAAAACTAAGAGCTGGCATTTTCCAAGGGGTGTCTTTTGTCTAATGAGGGGTGCTTTGAGTCTGTAAGGGTTGAGAACAACTGATCTTTACTCCATAGTCTGAATCTCTCTGAGGCCAGACCACTGCTTGCCCTCTTCCCAGTTGTACACAAACCCGAATCAAATTGGGGGCCATACTCTTACCAAGAAGTTTAATTCGCAGTCCTCTGGACTGGCACCGGTAGCTACTGTTTTTCCATAAGCTGGGACTAACCTTTTCTCCTTCAGTCCTGGGTGTGAGGCTGAGTAGAACAATCATTGGACCATAAATATTTGCAGTATTGTTTTAGTCTCCAAGCATTTCTGGGAACATCCTGTTTTTTGTTTTTCCTATGTGTAGCATAGAATAAAAAAAGTTAGCTGGGAGAAGGTCATCTAGTCCAACCCATGCTCAAGGCAGAGTCATCCCTGACTAAACCCCAGCCAATTGCTTGTCTAACCTGCTCTTAAAAACATCCCGGATGGAGATCCCACAGCCTCTCCAAGGAATCTCCTCCAGAGATTAACCGCACTCCTAGTGAGAAAGTGCTTCTTAATGCCCCTTCTTAATTTCCCTTGTTGCTAGTTAAGACCATTAGTCTTGTCCTGTCCACTGCGGATACAGAGAATCATTGACCTTTTTTTTTTTAAATGACCTTTTTTTAATAATTTTTTGAAGCATCTAACACAACTTGGGTGCCGTACACATACAAACTAATTAAGACCTGCCTGTCAGATTTTCATTAGCTTGGAGCGTATTTGTATTATGATGCATCAAGAGGCAGCAGCCGGGATCGAGCCCTATTCTGCTCGAGGTTGCACAGAAAATATGCTCCGGGTACTTGCACCCACAGAAAGAGACTGTCCCTCCACTGGAAGTCCCAGGATGTAAATATGCAACAAAGGCGAAAGGTGGGAGAGGAGACAAAGGTACCCATTGAGGAGGTGATTTGTCCAAACTCAACCAGCAATTCCCTAGCAGAGTTGTTCAAGAAAAGTCTCTTGAATCCTAGCCACTAAACTGCTCCTCTCCTCTCAGACATAGATATGGCATCGGGGCCAGATCTCTTCTGCTCCCAGCTCTGGGACAGTCCTTGTAGCCAGGGGACAGCCCACAAGAGCTAGCAGTTGCATGCGTTTCAGAAGTGTGGGTCTTCAGTGTCTTTCTGTTTTTTTTTTTTATACAGAGTGGACTGTGCATTTTTTACTCAAGGAAGATGAAGAATGCTGAAAATTTCCAGCACTAGACCAAAGGCAATCAAGACTTGTAGTAGAGATGACATCTTTTATTAGGCCAACAAGATTTTTGCAAAAAAACCCAAAAAAACCCAAAATCTTTAATTGCGAGCTTTCAGGATCAAATGTCCTTCATCAGGCATCAGAGAAAAGATTGTAAAAGTTCTCCTGGGTAGAAATGAAAGTTTGTATTTCATAGGATTTCACAGAGGAGTCAATAGATGGACAACTCCTCTGGGCTATCAACTGACTGCAATTAAAGATTTTTTTTTTTTCCAAAAATCTTGTTGGTCTAATAAACAATATCATCTCTGCTATGAGTGCCTTTTCCTCTAAACCAATGCATCAACCTGGATACCTAGCACTAGACCAAAACATTGATGAAGTTCAATTTTAAAGTCTTTAAAAGACAACTGCAAAGTGTGTTCTTTGAAAGCACATATTAGCTGAGTTTATTTTTTTCACAGTGTTAGGAGAGGTCAAACTGGACCTGATAACTGCACATAACAGTGATGTAAATACATCCACATCCCTCAGAAAAGTAGGACTCTTAGGGGTTTTGAGCCTCTTAAACTAGGGTTTCGGATGTAGGGGTTTGGCTTTACATGACATGAGCTGTACAGAGAGAGTCCATTTGACTCCAGATATTTGTCTTGATGGGTATTGACTTGGGATCCTAGGCTGAAGACAACTATGATAAACCTCAAGCAATATTATCCTTGGTACAGAGGATGATTTTATGTTAGTATTTTTAGTAAATTTAATCCTTCCAGTCTTCTCCTTAGTTACAAATTTCACAAGGGATTCGAATAAGGGAGTAGCAGTTCAAGGACTTCATCTGTAGTTAGTGATTTCTATTTGGAGGGAAAAGCTGTTTTCTTTTTTTTTTTTTCCTTTAAAAGAATCTGAAAATGTAGAGTCACCTTGTATGTAGATTCAGTTTGTAATCAGAACAATACAGCATGCCCAGGCAGGAGGGAAACAGGTTTCTATGCATGTCCTTTATTTAATTATTCTGAAAGGATTTACGGTCAAACATTTGGACCAAGGTAACTGTGAAAGAGCAAAAGGGAGCTCGTGGGCGAGATGCCAGCGTTGGCAAGATATGCATGCAGGATCCAGAAATCTGTATAAGCACAAGGAGCAAGTAATTGGATGCCAAGCCTCTTGTTTGAGTTAGGCCGATGCCTTTTTTTGTTCTGCCGTGTCCAAGGCTTGTCATTTCCAGTTATCACACAGCGATTAACTGGATCTGACGGCAAGACGTCTGACATCCGTGTGCTGCTACACTAGCTCCTTCCTGTGGAAAGCCTTCAATCCTGCTGCTGCCTGGCATGGTCTGTGGCCTGCATCTCTATCTGGTAGAAGAAAGGGATGAGCTGAATAAAGAATTTGCTTTTGAAAGGCGCTTTCCTCGCAGGCTGGAGGAGAATTCGGGCTGGGGGACATTTTAGCAAAAGTGAAAAGCACCATGGTTATAACGGACAAAAAACCCCACTTTTGTTCACAATGCAGTGTTACCCAGTGCAACGCACCACTGTCTGATGTCATGAAGGCTCAAAGCTTAATAAACTCTAAAAAGAATTAGGCCTGTATGTGGCTAAGGAGAGCATTCACGTTTTTTATTAGAGACTGTGGAAATAGATGAGTGCTTTTTGGTAGAAACCAATCAGCAAAGCATGGGGGCTAGGAGAAACTTTGCTTAAAGGCATATCGTTCCTAAAATGCTTTGCTATGTGGTTTCTTGATAGTTTTCGGAGGCATCTGGTACTGGTTCCTATCTGAGAGAGGATATTTCACTACATGGATCATGGATGCAGCTGGTTTTATGTGAACTTCCTCCTTTAATCCCACGCTGCTTTGTTATTCTGTTGTTTAGATAATGCACACCTTCCACCCTCATCTGTTGTAGCCTGCTCTTCCTTTAACTGAAGCATGTGTGCTCCTTGCGTCCTTTCCTGTATTTATTTCATATTTCCTCTGTGAAGTGAGACTTACTAGTAATGCTGTTTAGCGTGCATTATTGGCTAGTCCCTGTTCTGGCTGCATATCATTAGTATTTATTATTTGTACTAGTAGCACTTAGCAGGACTAGCTGAGATATGGCCCACCATGTGCTAGTGTGGTGATCCAGCTATGTACTACACTTGCACTATAGCTTGAATAGTTTCATGTTTCTTCAAAACAATATGGGCCTGGGCCTCTCCCCTCGTCTGTCCGTGTAGACCTGCCGGTGGGGTTAGATCTTGTAACTGGGTGAAAAATGTTGCTTCCTCCTTAGAGAACCACAGAGTATGCCAGTCATGGGTTCTGGCTGAGCTCTCTCAGCATCATCTCTAGTTAATCTACATGACTAATGAAAACAGCCCCCCAACCTGCTCTCAAACATCCCTGTACTTCTAATTCAGATCCAAACCTAACTCTGAGCTTTGCATCACCCTCTTGCAGGGATGCACTATTGCACCTGCTGTACTTCACTGCAGCTGAGCCAGTGTCAAAAGAAGAAGCAGCCAAAGACTGTCCCAGCTGAGGTGGCCCATCAATGTGGCTAGGACATACACAGTTCTGTAGTTCTGCGGCCAACATAAGAAAGGGATGTTGCTAGAACCACCCAGCTGCCTTTGATCCCCCAGCCTCAGTGACTTGGTATAGTTGGGGGTTACTGAGGCCAGCCTTTGGCATGAATATGGAGTGAGGTCCAGGCTCATGTCCTTAGCTCCCTGGTGAGATGTCAGAGTCCTCTATCACCTTCAGTTCCTTCTTAATTCCCTATGTGGGTATAAAGGTCTTTGATGCAAGAAGCTGAGATGTTTTATCTCATCCTCTGCTTCAGTTCACTGGTGCTTGTCATGCAGTATAAACCAAGGATAAAAGCAGTTTGTGGGATGGTTGATTGACTGCATTTCTCCTGCCTTAAAAATGCCCTAAGAGTCAGTTTGCCATTCAGCTGTGGAGCAGGGAGAGAGAAAAGGCGAAACTGTGCTTCCTACTTATATCCATAAGGGCTGACAAAGGCCAAGATGCACAGGAGCACAGATTCTCCCTCCCACCTCTAAGACCACTGCTTTATCTTACACTGCCCGTGGGTGATGGTGATATGCTTCAGTAGTGCTTTAGAGCACGTTTGGGATGCAGGGGATGTGTACTTAGGGGAAGTTGAGGAGGAGGTTCAAATAGCATTCAGCCCTTTAGTGTCTCCTGGGCTGCAAAGCTTCTGAGTAGGGCTACTGCAAGGGAGAGCTGTTGCTGGAGCTAGGCATGCTGCAAAAAACCCAGGCATTGAAACAGCAGCATAAGGCCTCAGGAGATGCAGCACAGCATCTCTACTGTAATTCAGGGCACTGCCTGGCCCTGATCCTGTGATCCTGAATTAGGCCAAACTCCCACTGAGGACTGGGTCTTCAGAGGAGAGAGAAAATCACTTGCGTGTCATTTGCCTTCCTCCATCTTTTCACTTTGTATGGTAAGCCTGCTTTCTCTACTTGCTTTTTCACCAAAATCTTTGAAAGGTAATTTTTTTAAAGACGATGCTCAATTTAGATTAAAACAATAAGGAGTAATCTTCCAGGAGAAAAGCAGTTTGGCAACCATATTATTTATGTCTATATCTCTAGTGTTACAGAACAAAGGGCTGCCAAACACTACATGCTACATGGTGAAGTTGGTGACATTATAGCATGGTAGTGTGAAGGTCTTGGAAGGAAAGTGGTAGCTTTATATTTGAGAGGCAGCTATCTCTGGGGAGGCAGAGAACATGTCTTGAGGATATCCTTCTTAAAAGTGAGCGGGCACCAAGTAATGGGTGGGTTTACTTATTCCATCTCTGTCGTGATGCCCCAGGGAAAAGCATCTCTGGAGAAGAGAAGACTAAGGTGAGATCTGATACCAGTCTTCAAATACCTAAAGGTCAGTTATAGAGAGGATGGAGATGGGTTTTTGTTTGTGGGCATAAGAGCAATGGCCTCAAGCTGCAGCAGAGGAAATTTATATTAAGGATTAGGAGGAGCTTTCTGACTGAGGGTGGCCAAGCATTGGGACACGTCAAAGTTTTGGCATTCTCTGTATCTGGAAGATATCAAGAGCAGCTTGGACAGACACTTAGATGGGATGGTTTAGGCAGAGACGATCCTACCTTGATCTGGACTAGATGGTCTTGTGAGGTCCCTTCCAGCCTTATCGTCCTATGATCACATGGAGATAATTCACATTTGCCATTGCCACATATTGGGCCAGATTTTCCAGGTCCATCACCATTCCAGTTCATGTCAGCCGGAATTATGGAGGATCAGCACCTCAGCAAATCAAGCCCATAATGAGCTAATTTCCCATTAGCTACAGTCCTCCAAAGATGCTAGTGAAGAGCCACACCTGCCCAAAAGCGTGCAGCTTTATCCTTCCAGCTGTTTATTGCACAGAGAAGAGCATCCTTTTACAGTGTTAGGGTGCGTCTAGCCAACGATGAGCATGACCTCACCTTTCCCCCAGCCATTCCCATCCTCTTTCTCATGTCTAGCTGTAATTGCTAGGATGACGAGAAATCCTTGAGAAAGAATAGCAAAGAGATGGGAGGGGAGCGAGAATGCTCCTTGCAAATAGATACTAAAGCGGGGGTGGAAATTCTCAGTGCTGGGATGGGGAAAGGTGGGAAGAGGCTATTTGGAGAGTCTTCATCTGTGGAGGTGTTAAAGAACAGGTTTGACAGACATCTCTAAGGGATATTATAGGTATGCTCCATCTTGCCACAGAGCAGGGGGTTGGCCTAGATGACCTCTTCAGTCCCTACCAGCCCTACTTTTTTATGATTCTTCTGCTTTCCCCTGATGAATATATCACGGTCCAACCCTGCCTACTTCTGAGAACCTCCTTCTTCCAACTCCTCTTGGAGTTATTGCTCAGCATTTGCAAATAAAGCCATTTCTTAGGGCCACACTATGGATCTAAATGCAATGCCTAACTTCAGGCTCCTGAGTTTCAAAATGTTGTCCTGCCTGCCAGGTTTGGTCCTCCCCTGATCTGTTCTGCTAAATAGCTGATATAAATGCTAGAGAAATCTGCATGCATGCACTTCCTTTCTGTGTCTGGTGTCTCAGGATCCAAAATCACGGGCAGATTTCGACAGAAATTCGCAATTCGGAGTACTTCAGCAGCATGCCCCCCCTGCCAGCTGAATGCCTCGACATAGACGGCGACTGGAACACGCTCCCTGTCATTTTTGAAGACAGATACGTAGACTTCCCTTACAAAGGTGAGTGATCCACCTCAGACTGTGGGTTCTAGATAGCTCGCACACCGTGCACGGATGGGCTTGCCCCCAGATGATTGCAAGAAGTAGCCTTGGAGGGTGGATAGGTAGAGGAGCACTAAACCAGTTTGAGAGTGCAAGTGGGCACCGTGGCTGCCAGGGGATCCTCTGTTACAGATGGGCTTAAAACCAAGGTTGTTCCAAGCACCTGTGATCATTAAAGGTCCTGGTGATCTTTCCATCAAGGATAGGGACAGGATTTCTGGTCACATTTCAATACGGAGGGATTGATTCTGCTCATACCTATTTTTCCCTTTTGTTTCAGCAAGGTCCAGAAATGATACTTCCTGTTTTATAACTACTCTCTTTCTTTCTTTTTTTCCCCCTTGGGATTAACCATTTAAATCCAAGGACTGGAGGTTAAACCTGAAGGAAAGAACTCCCTTGGAGTTTCACTCGGTGATTTTCATTGCTAGAGTGACATCTAGTGGTGGGAAAAACCTTGCATAAAGCTCCTTATCTCTAACTCTTCCAAGCCGGCAGCAGAAGGAAATGCATCAAGCCACATGTTAGCCCTTTTCCCTAGCATTAGGGGGCATGGGGGATTTTGTGTTTTGTTTTTAATTTCACCAATTCATACTGAAAAAAAAAAATGCAGTTCTTAATTTCCTGTAATTTTCACCAAGTACTGGGGTTCCTCTCTGCATTTCCAACACTGGGGAGGAATCTTACAAAGCAAAGTGGTATCAGCACTGACCCCAGAGAAATCAGTGGTGCTTGTTTTAGACCATCAGTGTAACTAAATTGCATAATTGTTGGAGATGCAGAGCACACACAGCTCCAACAGACATTGAGGGGACCCTCTCAAGCCCACCCTGGCAACCCAGTCCCTCTTGCACACTGCAAGCCAAGAGACATCAATGAGGCAAGGCCAAGTTATTCTTTAGCATGTGTTCTCAAGCACAGCATACAGCAGCAGTTCCCAAACTCTGACAGGTCGTGCACCACTCATTTAAAATGATATAAGTTTAGGTGCCACCAGCAAATTTTTGTCATATAAAGTAATTATAATAAATCTGTTAATGCCTACTGGTTGCCTGCACACTTCTGGTGGTACCCATACCACAGATTGGAAACCACTGCCATAGAGCGAGATCTTGAGAACAACTTGGGGTTGCTAGGACATCATCATGTTTGGGTCTGGAGTGTGTGTCTGGGACAAATGGCCACAATGTACTAGAATCATCCAATATTGGACATGCCCTCATTGTTTAGTGATGTAACTCTTGGCCAACGCAATTAATGCTTGAAGAATATTTATTGGGGGTGTGTATGTAATAATAAATATGGGTGTTTTGAGCTCTTGTGTAGCCATGAATCCATATTGTATTGGGGTGGTTTGGTATATCCTTATCAACATTAACTTTTTTTTTTCTTGCAGGGGAGAGTTTGGGCATGTACCCAGCTTTTGAGTGTCCTGCTTTGGACAGCACGCCAATGGACTTAATAAATAACAAGGGGGATCTCACTACAGATAATGACATTGTATCACCAAAGGGGAAATTCAGGAGAGAGCCTCTGCTAATACACACGGATAAGATCAATGGGAATCCCACTTGCATCTATAGTGATATTGAAGCTTCTGCTTTTGCAGCTGAAGGCTTGACCCAGCACCCATTATCTCAGGTATATACAGTGAACAAAGAAGGCCAAAGGAAAACCGATGTGTCCCAGGAAAACCTGTTTGTTTCTCGTGAGGAAACTGTTTCTAACTTGGGGCCAGCAGAAGACTGTAAGGCATCAGCGGATGCTTCATTAGCAGCTGATAGACTTGCAACAAGTGTAACGCACACGATACCTAGCAATAAGGAATCCTGTAAAAGTGAACCTGTATTCGTCATTAGTGCTCAGTATGAGAACGGGGCATGCGGGACTGATGATTTATTAGATGGGGCTGAATTAAGTAAAACGGCTACGTCTAAGGATGGTGATGATGATCTCACTTCAGATGAGCTTGCACTAAATCAACTCAATGGCCTTGGAAAACCAGGGGATCCAGAAAGCAAGACTCTGTTGCCCGCTTTGAAGGCACTCCCCATTGGTACTTTTGAAGTGAAGACATTTCCAAAGGAGCAAAGAGCTGAGGAATGTGAGGAGTTTACCCTGAGTTCTGGAGCTATAAAGAGATCCTCCTCCGTAATCTCGGACTCTGGCATTGAGAGCGAGCCGAGTTCAGTGGCCTGGTCTGATGCCCGTAGCAGGGCTTTGGACCTGCCCAGTGACCGCGAGATTCTGCAGCAGCTGGTCCGGAGGCACGCTATACACAGGAACTCGCTGGAGGGAGGCCACACAGAAAGCAACACGAGCTTGCCCAGTGGGATTCAGGCCTCGCTGACCTCAATTAGCTCTTTGCCATTTGAGGAAGAAGAGAGGGAGGTAGAACTGACAAAGCTGACCAAATCGGTTTCCGCTCCCCAGATCAGTAGTCCAGAGGAGTCCATCGATGACAAGGATTTATCCAGAAATGATGACGCAGCCTTGGAGGCGGTGGATGGGAACTTGCAAAGCTACTTGCATGCAGAATACAGAAGAACCGACTTAATGGGGGGCTTTGTTGACTCTCAAAATGCAACCCAAAGTGAGCGGTTGGACCCGGGCCCTGCCTCAGGAGAGCGTCCTAATGCCACTGTCAAACAGGGCATCTGTGGCACTGAGTTACCGGGGGAAGATGAAGATAAGGAAATTTTCACTGAAACAGACTGTAGTTTGGGATATGCAGAACAAACTGTTAATGTAACGGAGCACCAAGATGATACCACTGAATGCCCAGCGGTGCAAAGAAAAGGCAAGCATGGCTTGAAAATGCCAAGCATCTGCACCTACCTGGACACAAATGTAGTTCCAGCTGCTGCATATAGCAAGGACCCAAATGAGACACTTCAGTCTGTGCCTGAGGGTTTGAAACTAGGTCAAGACTTTTATTCTATTGCTGGTATATCGGATGTGGAGAATTTCTCCCACTGCGTGAGCCAGGTGCCAGACTTCTGCTACACTCTTCCAGCTTCCTCGGAGGCGTCAGCCAGACTTGATTCAATGAGAGGAGAGTGCAGCAGTGAAGGCTTGGCGCCCTGTGAGGAAATGCAGGATTTACAAGAAATCGAACTCGGTGATGCACCTCCATTCGTGGACCCTGCTTCAGGGCCCTCTCCGCGCGAGTATCCTCGGGATCCAGATGAGAGGGAGCACAAACTTGTGGCTAACGGCACTGGGTTTCATTCTGTGGCTACAGAGGGCTTAGCCCTGGAGAGCAGAAAGGCTGGCGATGTGGTTAACCTGTCTGTGTCTTGCACTGCCACGTGTCTTCCCTTTTCCTCTGTGCTCAAAGAGACTCCAGCTACGGCTGGCTTCTCTTCAAAGCAGGCTGCTTTCCCGATCACGCGCCAGCCCTTGGGCTCTTTCGGAGTTGTCTCTTCTCATTCAGACGACATGGATGAAGAGGCCAATGAAAGGATGCTGAAGTAAGAGCATGTAATTACTTCCTTTATTAGTGTTGTGATAATGCCTGGAGGGTCGAACAAGGGTTGAGGTTTCCAGTCTGCTAGTCTCTGTGCAACCGTCCCTGTCCTGGAGGCATTAAAGTAGAAATAATCTAAATAGACAAAATAAGGGGAATAAAACTAGACTGTAGCTCCCCTTTTACAGACAGAGAATTGAGACAGACACTGAGGTCCAGGTCCTTAAAGACGAATGGGCACCCAACTCCCATGGGGCTTGGTTGGAAAGGGTTCATGCAGGGAGTCTGTCGCGAAGCTGGGAGCTGAACCCCCATCTCTTGACTCTCAGTGCAATGTCTTAGCATTTCCTTCCTTCCCTTCTGCCTCCTCTCCACTATTCTGCACTGACTTGCTCACTAACAGCATATTACAGGATCTGATGTACTATAAATTCTTCTGTTAGTTTTGTCTTTGCTTCAATTCTGGGAGAATATGGAGACATAGACTTTTAAACTAATTAGGTGGGTAAAATGATGGATCTTTAACTAAATTCTTCGCAAACTTCTATAATCCTGAGTGGCAGCATATAGCAGGGGTTATGATTGAATACTTCCTCGGTTGATGCCCATCGCTTCTGCCATTTGCTGTTCTAGCCAAGGTGCGGTTGGTAGGCTCCAGGCCCAAATTGAACAAAGCGCTTACGTTTGTCCTTGAAGTTAAGCGTGCGCTTAATTCCTCTGCTGTTTGACACAGCTCTTCACCAGCTTGTGTGCTTTGCTAAATCCGGGGCTTTCATGTCCAAAGATTATGTCATGGATTGTGACATCATCCTTCCTTATTAATGGACTGGTCGGAGGCATAACTGGGAACTTTGGTGCCCGGAGTGGAGACTGAGTGTTGAGCACAGGAGAGTTTTACCAGAGACCAAAAGACCCCAGCTGCTGTTGCAGCAAAGGCTTCCGTTATACTGGGGGATGCTGTCACAATGGCTCACCGTACATGGGTGGCACTTGCTGCTGCTGCCCAGACTCTCCAGGGGGCATCCTTTTTGGCACCCCCTCTAAATTGGCACTCAGAGCTAGTGTCCCACTTGCCCACCCCTAGTTTAGGAACTGATATTGGTAAGCAGTTATGTACCTAATAGTCTACTCAAAGCAAAAGGATGGTTTACATGAGTAACTGCTCACCAGTGAGATGGCTACAATGGTTGCAAGATTTGGGGTAAACTATTCTTATTTAGTTTATGGAGGTCAGAGACCATACTCCACACTGAGGCACTTCCATGAGTGGAGGTGACTCTTACTGCGTCAGCAGGCATTTATCAACTTGGGTTGCCTCTATTGGCACATAAATCATTAATTGAAGTGCCAAACTTTAAACATCCCGATGGAAACTGTTAGACCAAACCTGCAGGCAATGAACTGGTTCTTCACTTAGCTGCTAAGTGTCCATATAAAATTGAACATCTCCAGAACATCTGCACCAGGATCTGGGGGAATGCCTGTTCACCAGAGTGCCCCAAGGGCTGGCAAGGACCAATGGTCACACACTCCTCCAAGGCCATTTTAGGCTGGACATAAGGAAAAACTTCTTTACTGTCCGAGCCCCCAAGGCCTGGAACAGACTCCCCGCAGATGTGGTGCAAGCACCTACTCCAGACACTTTTAAGAAATGTTTAGATGGTTATTTTGCTGGGATCCTTTGACCCTAGCTGACTTCTTGCTCCTGGGGCAGGGGGCTGAACCCAATGATCTTCTGAGGTCCCTTCCAGCCCTAATGTCAATGAAATAACTACATTCAACTTTTCATTAACATGTTTTAAGGTCTGAGGGAGAGGGCATGTCCCTTCTTTCCCCTTAATTTTGCTTAGATTTCTTTGCTAATGTATCTCTAATGTGTCCACCTGGATGTCAAACATTTCTCGGTGCTTAGCAGGTGAGCTGGTATAAGGGAAAGTGTTGTCTCCCTGGATATAACCCAGTCCCTTTTGGAACCAATATAGATATGTGCACCAAGCCCTCTGCCATCTCTCTCACTTCCCTCAGAGTTATCTTAACCTAGAAGATGCAGCATATGGACCTTTACCTTCAAAGCTGCAAATGGCATTTTTTTTTTGCTAGTGCTGTCCTGCTTGTTCCTAGTTTAAAGGTTTATTGTTGAACACACAGTTCCTACTTGTGATTAATTAGTGTATTCTCCAGTTTTTATCAGGCCAAAGAAAAATTTAAAAAAGAAATGAAGATTGAAGGATTTCTGTACAGTGACTTATCTGTACTAGCTTCTGATATCCCATATTTTCCACCAGAGGAAGAGGAAGAAAATTTGGAAGATGGAATTCACCTGGTTGTCTGTGTCCATGGACTGGATGGTAAGACCAAACACAAAGGCAGTACAGAAACACAGCAAAGGTGTTGTTCAGATGGGGGAAAAAAATGTCATAAGGCTAGATTTTCAATTACATTAAAATATCATAGCCTCAGAGAAATAATTTATGCTACCTCATGTTCTGGCCTATAATATAACATTTAATCTACTGTAGCTAGAAAGAGTTGGTGCAGAAATTTTGAGTATTTAGTGTATCAAGACTTGTTAGAAAAGGGAGAAGGTTTATAAAATCAGACCTTTAAAAAATCCCTTTCTGCCTGATAAAAATGCCTACATCCTCCTTACCATTTAAGCACATAAGAATGACCAATTGCTGGGTCAGACCCATAGGTCCATCTTACCCAGTATTGTGTGGCACACGGTGGCAGATGGGTGCTGAAAGGGAGAGTGAACCGAGTCTGATCAGGGTTTTCCCTGCTTTCTCTCTCTCACTTGCAACCTCCAGTATTTAAAGTCTAAGAAGATCTTATTCAGAGGCTGTGCCCCTCACTCCCTGCTCAACATCTACTGATGCCCCTTTCCTCCAAGAATTTGTCCAGTGTGTTTTTGAATCTGGCTGAACTTTTTGAATCTGGCTGAACTTTTTGAATCAGGAAAATCCGGTGGCAAGGAGTTCTGTGCTTTAATTAAACATGGTGTGAAAAAGAACGTCCTTTCATTAGTTTTAAACTTACTACCGACTAGTTTCATTTTGTGTCCCCTAGCTCTTGAATTGAGAGAGGCAGTAAATAGTAAATTCCTATTTACGTTCTCTCTGCTATTTAGTATTTTGTAAACCCTTATCGTGCCCCTCCTCAAGCATCTCTTTTCTAAACTGAATAGGCCTAGTGTAGTCTCTCCTCCTATGGAAGCTCCTCCATACTGCTGATCATCCTTGTTGCTCTCCCCTGTACCTTCTCTAGTCCTCCTATATCCTTTTTGAGGTGTGGGGACCAGAACTGGGCACAGTATTCAAGTGGTGGCCATGCTGTGGATTTATAAAGGGGCACGGGACTTTCAAATTTGTTTACAGGTTTTGCCAGGTGTTGAACTGATTGTCGCACCAAAAGCAAATTCATTTTTAAAGACGCCGTAAAAATGTAATCTAAAAAAATGTCATCAGAAGAGAAGGCGATTGGCTTTTGAGGAAATGGGAGTGAGAAGTAGTATTGAGAGTAGCACAGAAAGCTAGGCTGTAGGTTTATTTATTTTTTTTTTCAAATAAGTGGAGTTTAATTGGAAAATGCCAATCAACTGAAAGTGAAACTTTTTGCAGGAACGTACCGTTTTGGATAGAAACGGTTTCTTAGCCCCAGGATGCTGATCAAATATAGAAGGGTGGGGGTGTTGGGGATGGGAAGGAAGAAACCTGGTGCTTGGAGCTGAGAAGCAGATGGCCTGGAGTCAGATCAGGGGCTCGAGGTTGTGTCTCTCACCTCATAGATTAAGAGCTGCCCTAGGAAAAGGCACCTTCTCATTTTGTAGATCTTGCTAATTTTTTTGTGAGCTAGGAAAGCTTTTTTTAAAGCCTGCCGTTAATGGTAAATATATCAAGGGAAGGTGTGTTTGAGCTGGATTATACTTTTAAGCATAGTTCTGTATTATAGCGCATAGAGAGATCTCCCCCAGAGGTACAGTGCACTTGGAGATACCATAGAGCAGATAAACCACTCAAGACCCCAGGGTACCCCTGTGTTTGGTTTGGGAGAGCAATGCAAAGTCGATGTACTCCTGAACAGGCTACAGCCTGGTCACCTTAATCTCTGCTGGCTAGATAGAAGGTGGAAGGACAGAGCCTCTATCTGTTGCCCTGATGGGGAAAGCATCAGACATGTTGCCCATGCACACTGCAACACTTGAACTGAAAACCTGAGTGGTCTGCATGCATCTGCTGGATGCATGGATTTAATCTCTCTTATTTGGCTCACTGTGAAATGAAAAGTTTTATGGAGTTCTCTGTGTTCCTAGGTAACAGTGCGGATCTGCGACTCGTAAAGACTTTTATAGAACTGGGACTCCCCGGTGGAAAACTGGACTTCCTGATGTCTGAAAGAAACCAGGTAGTATAGGACCCATTTGTGCCCTCACTTACATTCCCTGCAACCCCTCTCCCTCCCCTCCTCTCCAGAAGCCACTGAAATGTAGGTCTCAAGGGATGGTTGATCAGAAAAAAGCCATCGTAGTAGGGTAGCATTGAGGTGATGCTGTTGTGATGGTTCATGAAATAGGTGATAGTCAATAATTCTTGTGGGTGATATCTCTTATCAAATCAACTGCATGGTTGGGATAGACATAGGCAAACATTCAGGTACCCATACTATTCTTAAAATCATAGAAAATCAGGGTTGGAAGGGACCTCACAAGGTCACATCTAGTCCAACGCCCTGCTCAAAGCAGGACCAGCCCCAAGTAGATCATCCCAGATGAAGCTTTGTCTACCCAGGTCTTAAAAGCCTCCAAGGATGGAGACTCCACAACCTTTCTTGGTAACCTGTTCCAGTGCTTCACCACCCACTTCTTCAGAGGTTTTTTTTTTCCTAATATCTAATCTAAACTTCCCTTGCTGCAACTTGAGACTGTTGCTCCTTGTCCTGTCATCTGCCCCCACTGAGAACAGTCTAGCTCCATCCTCTTTGCAAACCCCTCTTCAGGGAGTTGAAGGCTGCTATTAAATCCCTCTGTCTTCTCTTCTACAGAGTAAATAAGCACCGCTCCCTCAGCCTCCCCTCACAAGGCATGTGCCCCAGCTGCCTAACCATATTTTGCTGCCCTCCGCTGGACTCTCTTCAATTTGTCCACATCCTTCCTGTAGTGGGGTATCCAAAACTGGATACAGTACTCCAGATGTGGCCTCACCCATGCCAAATAGAGGGGGGAAAGAAGAATAAAGTGGATCTCTTCCTGTGATGTATCTTGTGTTAGTTCCTGTGAGAGACCTGAGGAATGGTAATGTGGTCCTCAAAAGCCTGTCTATGTCTACCTGAACCATGCAATTGGTCTAATAAAAATTATCACGCACAAGAATTCTTGCCTCTTTCATAGTAGCAGGGGACATTTCAATGCAAATAAGGTCTCATGACACCCTGTGGACAGATGTTGTAATTGTACCTACTGTTTGGGGCAAGTGGCTTTGTCCCCGCTCCTTACTACAGAGTGGGTGCGTCTACATGTTCATTAACGCACCTTAGGTACCGCTCATTTAGTTCAGTACTTTCTTAGTAAAGTACTAACTAAATGCACAGTACCTAGAGTTACTGCACAGTAGCACAGCTGCATGGTTATTTAGTATTACCTACTAGGCAATAGCCTACTGCGCAGCGTTATTAAGTTAGTAGCTTGGTTCTTGCTGCAACGTTACTACACAGTGTTATTCGGCAAATGTGCAGTAAGCATCTTATGCAGACAGGCCCAGTGAAATCTGGGGTAAATTACTCCGTAGTACATGTTTTGTTTGTCTGCACCCATCAAGAGAAATTCCATTAGGAGTTTTCTGCAGGGTCCTGAACAAGAATCCTGATTTAACTGTGATTCAGGGCAACGAAAATCTTTCTCATTGAAGAATCTGGTATGCCGGGCCTAATCCTAATGCCATTGAATATGACTGTGAGCTGAGAAATGATGTCAGTGACCATCAGATCAAGACCTTGGGGAAAAGACACTGTTACAAGTATCACGGTCATTGCAAACACAATGGCTTCATAAATCTATTGTCTGGTGTGCAGCATTACTCAGAACAGAAGGAAAGGAATGTACCTAATAATGCCAATTGTAAATGCTTAAGGGGGTGCAGTGCATCCATTAATGGGGAAAGGGAGAGGGTGGGTATTATTGGATTTGTTTGGTGTTTCTTCTGTTTAGTGGAGAGTTAATAATTTCCTTGAATGGTAAAGAAGGTATTTTTAATGTCTGTGTATGCAAAGCACTAACAATTCATGTTGTGCCCATGGTGTAATATAGAGCAACACATTTATGTAGTATACAGAACGCATAATGCACATTCATTCACAGAGTCAGGATTTCCAGTGCCTTTCCAAAACATTATCTTGCTTTAATGACGGTACTGGGAAAGAGGGACAGCATTTCCTGTTTCTTTGCATGGAAGATCTCTTTTCCAAAGGGAAGGCAGCTGTTGAATGGCCTGAACTCTTCCTGCCCTCAAGTGATATCAGTAGATGTCCTGTATTTAGAACGAATGCAAAATTATAGTAACAAGGAAAATGCCTTGCATTACAACCAAAGGCCTGATAGGGTTTTACAAGCATGAAAGAAGTGAACCTTACCTTTACCTCCGTTATCTAGAGCAGGGGTGTCCATTTCATCTGGCCCCAAAGGCTGGATGAAGACTGTGGAACGGTCTACAGGCTAGATCAGACCCACAGACTGGCCCCATCCCTGGAACCAGCGTAAAAGGTTGGTCTAGCACAGGCTGCTCATACAGCATGTGCCTCAAACCAACCCTGTGTGCTACATGTAATGTGTGCTTGCTAAGGCCTGGGGTTTATATGCAGAGCCTAAACTGCATGAGGTGCCTATCCTGGTGAGGCCAGTCTGTGGGCCCAAGACAAGCCCAGAGCCAGTGAGCAGGGCTGGTTCAGTGGGGTGCTGCATACAGTGTGTACACTGGATCCAGCCCCATGAGCCACATGCAGTATGCACTGGTCCTTGTCCAGAGTCACACTGCGTGCATACTGGACTAGTGCAGTGTGCTGGCTCTGGCTTTCAGGGATAGTCTGCGCACCTAATCCAGTCCCAGAGTGTATGCCAGACTGTCTGTGTGCACTGAATGCGGGATCAGGGCAAGCACGTGCCATTGCAGAATCAGTCCAAGACTCACATGCCAAATCCAGCCTATGGACCACATCTCTGACACCGCTTATCAAGAGCGTGGTGAGCTGTTGTCCTCATTTTATGTTGTGGAAAATTAGAGTACAGAGAAGAAGAGCCACTTGACTGAGGTCTTAGCAGCCCCCCTGTAGAGCTGGGACCTGAATTCATGTATCCCACCCTTGTGCCTATAGCTTCCATATTGCCTTGACCCTCTGTGCTGAGAGAGTGATGATGTGACCATACTAGATCTGCAGTGCGGGCTGCCAAACTACATGTTGCATTCTCGGGGAAAAAATGTAAATCTGTTCCATTTGGAAAATCATTTGTTATACATTTGACACAATGCATCTGACTGAAAACAGTCCCTGAAATTATACTGAGGCATGCAAAACAGACAGGTGAGCTACGCCTCTGTATGCTGTTTGTCTGTGATTTACACTTGGGATGGTATTTGTTTTCCAGTTTTAAATAGCCTATAAGATTCAAGATAATGAGCTGAGGAAAAAATCATAAATTATATTGATGCAGGCAGGAGGGTAGTGGACTGTTTTTAGTTTATGAGAACATTTATTTTAAGGCAGTATAGCAAATTGGATATGCTCATGTTTTCCTTTGCAAGGGCTGCAATTAGCAAGATGAATTTTGTCACAAAAGCATTAATTACTAAATATGTTTTCCCTGAATGTGTGTGACAACATTTGATGATTGTTTCCCTAGAATCTCATTAGTTTTGAATTTGATTTAGAGTCCTGTTGGTTCGCCAAATGACACAGTTCTAAAAAAAGGAGGTTCGCTTGCAGTCCTATTGACTTGGCAGTTTATTATTTATTTCATTGCATGGTGAATGGCGGTATTGTCATGAGTCATAAATAACCTAGAACTTCTGCTAGAGCCTATCATCTTACTGATTAACTGTCAAATACCAAAAGACAATTTATGATAACAGCGCAATCATCCTGTGATAACTTTGTTAGAGCCCACAGTAGCGGTGCACCGCTTTATAGTGCTATAACCTATTCTGTCCTGATAATGCACTACATCCTACACGCCCACATTTCTTTTTCTGTATGTGAGTGGGCTGAAATTCAGTGTTGCCGAGCATCTCCAGTTTCCACTGATATCAAGCCAGGCCGCTTTAGGAACCCTATATTCCTAATGTTGACCTAAGCAATGTGAGCTCAGTGTATGGTTCTGCTACATTAGTAACTTTGTGACTAAGAAGGGCATTTTCTCATTCAGCAAAATACTGTCTGTCAAGCCTCATGTACATCAAGGTGAAAGGCTGCAATCATTTTGTTTGCCCATTCCTGTAAACCCTGCAGTGGGAGTGCCTTTTAGAGATATTATAAGCTGGTTTTACCTCCTCCGTGTGCATTATCAACAGGCCTGTGAGGGTGCGACCAGTTACATATTTGCGACATACCAGTAGCAGTGGGACACCCCAAGTGCCTCCAAGGGAGAACCTCATGCTATGTGCCTTCATCACTATTGATGCTGCATGAGAAGCAGAGGCCCTATGAGGAAAGGCTGAGAAATATTGCAGCCTCCAAAAGAAGAGGCTGTGGGGGGGATCTTGTGGCTGCCTACAAATTCACTGGGAGACGGGGAGGTAGCAGGGAATAGGAGATGACCTGTTTACCAGAGCACCCATGGGAAGAACCAGGAACAATCGCCACAAGCTGATAGGGAGTAGATTTAGGTTGGACATCAGAAAGAACTTCTTCACAGTTAGGGTTGCCAGAATCTGGAATGGGTTTCCACGGGAGGTGATGTTTTCCCCTACCTTGGGGGTCTTCAAGAAGAGACTGGATGAGCACCTGGATGGGGTCACATGACCCCAGCACTCTTTTCTGCCCAGCCAGGGGGTCAGACTTGACGATCCATTGAGGTCCCTTCCGACCCTAGCATCTATGAACCTATGAAACTTGGTTTGAGGGAGTCTATAGAGTTTACCAACAAGTGGGGGAGCCCTCGGATGATCTGTTTGCTTGTAAATGGATCACTGTTTAATTGTGATCCACACTGTTGTTTAATTGTGATGGAATCACTGAAAATCAATTAACAACAAACAGATTTATAAAGTCCTTTCAGGGGAAAGAACCCAACTTAGAAGTGACTTGCAAGATGAGAAAAATAGGATTTGTGTTTTCTTCCTTTCCTAGCTCCTGGGATAAACTACAAAAAGGATGCTTGGGTGTTCTTATTTTCTTGCTTGTCTTTTACCTCAGAACTATAATTTGACCATTTTAATTTTTGGAAGGGCCATAAAAAATTGAGTGATGATTATTTTTTTCAGTTAATACCATTCTCTCTTCACCAGACTGATACTTTTGCTGATTTTGATACAATGACCGACCGATTGCTGGATGAAATTATTCAACACATCCAGTTATACAACCTCTCCATATCCCGAATAAGGTAAAACCCATGGATGTTTATCCATGCTTGCCTATGATTGAGAGCAAATTTATGTTTAATCATCACCTCCACATAATTTGTGGTCTGGTTCAAAGCTCACTGAAATTATAGAGAGTCTTTCTAAGACTTTTGGTGGGCTTTTCAGTCTTTATTTACTTTATTTTGTGACTAAAGATACTTTTTATACAGTACATACCTGATAGAGGGAACATTAAGCTAAAAATGCTATGGAAGAGAAAGTAAATGGGAAAGCATGCCCAAAGGCATCAAAGAAGAATCGATTTAGTGACATATTCCATCTATATTGAGGAAAGACGAGCAATGCATGCTACGTGCAATCAGGGTTGCCCATGAATGTAATTAGGGTCGTGACATGCAAGCAGGGTTGCAAGTCAATACTTTTGAGTGATAATCTACAAACTTTTTTACTGATGACAGTTATTTTTACTGATGTATTTACTGATATATGTTTTATATAATGTAAATGTAACCCTTCTGCCAGGCCAGTCCTTGGACAGGGACAGGTTCAAATGTAGGGTCCAATACTACCTATAGTAGAAATGTTCAGTTGTTAATAAAAGTTTGCAGATATTTGTAAAAGAAACAAAGCTATTGGACTGGCAACCCTATTTGACTGCAACAACGATTCCACGCTATGCTGCCCCCCCCCCCCCCGGACACACCCCCCCCCCCCCCCCCACC
>NW_005841857.1:4021681-4031351 GCF_000455745.1 Alligator sinensis
CCCCCAGAGATAACCTCCTCACCCCCACTTCCTGATGCCCCTACAATTGCATCTTACACTATGTTGTCCCCATCCTCATCCTTCAGCCTTATGCCTACTGACCCTGTCCCCCCTTCCTGGCATGGATCCCCAAAGAAAGACTAAAATCTGCCTACCTATAGCAGTATGTTACAGGAAGGCATGCAACAGCATCACCAATAGCACATGGCTAGGATGGGAGGGGTTAAGGGCTACAGAGCCCTGAGAGAATGCCTCCTGCAAGGTGCTGCGCTCATGCTCAAACAGCAGGTGATGCTACTGTGTCTTTCAACATTTGCCTTTGATGTGGGATCTTCACAAAGCTCTAGTTGCTTAGTATTTTTGTGGATGGTTCAATTTTTTTTTTTTGCAGATTTTATGGACAGGCCATTTTACACTTTTTTTAATGGCCTACCTATAAATTTATGAACAGTCAGCCACCCTGCATGCAATTGTATTTAATGGAATACATAGATGGTTCTTCTGTGAATGTCATTTTCTCTCTCCCAACAGTTTCATTGGTCATTCCCTTGGTAATGTCATTATCCGATCGGTACTAACCCGACCCAGGTTTCGCTATTACCTCAACAAGCTCCACACCTTCCTGTCCCTCTCTGGGCCTCACCTGGGAACCCTCTACAACAACAGTACTTTGGTTAGTACAGGTAAGGGTTTGTGGAAAAAGCTGAGTTGCTTTTTATATATGAAGGGTCCATTAGGAAGACTCTATCTGAATGAGATAACAGTACTGACTTGTGTTTTTTTGTTCTTAACTGAAGCTCTGGGGACTATTTCCACCAGACCTCAAGGCCCCTCAAATGTATCTTCGAGTTTTTGTTCATCAGCATTGAGGAATCTTAGCCTGTTTCCTGAATTAGGAAAGCCTGCACACGTAGTCTGAAGTGTAGGTCCCATGTCTGTAAACTGGTTCTTGGCTCTAAAATCCCATTCTGTGTCCGTGAAAATGCAGTGTCTATATGAAATCCCAGCATCAGATAATTTTAGTAACAGTAGCTGCCCCTCTATTCAGCATCACATTACCTGCAAAAACATGAGAATAGGATAATGCTCAGGGAAGTGTAGTCCTTGCCCCATCTAAGACTCCAAAGAGAGAAGCACCTCTAGGGCTGATGGACAAGGATTATGGTGCAGGGTCTAGCTCTCTTGGGTACTTATGCCCTCTGCTCACAGCAGTAGAGAACCAGTAAGACCCTTAGACTTTCCTAGCTACTGGGCACCACCATAAGGAAAAAAGCAGCATTTTATTTGTTTTGTAGATCTAGCGCTGGTGTGTTGATGCATACCTTTCTCTTAACCAGGGGAGTGTTGTTTTTTTTTCTAAGGTGAAGACATCTAGCCTGTTAACTGGCAAACAGGGTAAAAGCCCATGTCAACTGTCATTTCAGGCCTGTGGATCATGCAGAAGTTGAAAAAATCAGGATCCCTTTTGCAGCTTACCTTCAGGGACAACGCGGATCTACGCAAGTGTTTCCTGTACCAGCTCAGCCAAAAAACAGGTGCGTAGTGTATGATGTGGCTGTCTAGAGAGATGGTGCACCTTCAGAAAGGTCCTATGTTGAGGTACTTGCAAGGTTTGGAAGAAGATTTGCAGGGTGTTTTTTATTATCTGGGCAGCGTGATTTTGGGGTCTTTTTGTTGTGTGTGTTTTTTTTTTTTTTTAAGCGCACCATGATATTCCACAGCCGAGGCTGTGACAGGAGGAGGAAATTAATGAAATTTTTGTCTTACTTGTGATTGGGTTTTCACCTGCAGGCTATGCTTTCTTTCATAGTACCATAACTGATCATATACCTTTCTCTTTCCTTCCTTCAGCTGTATTGCTTTCTGTACAAATCCCTGCGATAGCACTAATCTATACATCCTGCAGACTGGAAGTCCAGCCCAGTTCTTTGTGCTCCTAGTTACTTCAGTGATCTGTGGATCAGAGCCTAACTGCACTCATGTACTACTTCATGAGTCTTGCAGCATGGAGTGCTATATATGATGACTCCTTTTACAATGAAAGCGATGCGCTCCATAGTTCACAGGCTTATAACCAGCTTATCTCTTTTTCTATAGATCCTGTTTATGCATTGGGCTAAACAGTGATTGTTAAGGAAGTTTAAATTCATGCATCTTAGTAGATCTGGGTGCATGAGCAGTAAATTAACAAAGAAAAATAACCAGACAAGGTTCTTTGGGTGAATCTGATACCTTTTATTAGACCAACTTAACAAAGAGAAATAACACGTTTGGGGGATAAATTCCAAACGTCACGGGCTTTTAATCACCAGCTGGAAAGGAATGCCTGTACCCTATATTTAAAAAAAACACAAACAAAAAAATGCTTCTGAGTCCATAGTAAGGATATCAGTCCAAGTAAAGTCAAATCCCGCTCCAGCCTGGTCATGTCTGTGTTGTGTATTTCTTTAAAAAAATTAAATGAATAAATTTCCTAAAGTAATGGGAATGTCATGCCTTCCTGAGTAGCCACATGACACCATTAGTGGAAACCTCATCCTTCATCTCTATTTTACCCACATATCTTGTTTATTTATGACAGTCATTCGCTGCATCAGTCCTGAACCTAGGCCTGACTGCTGAGAACACGGACATACATGAGAGCCCCACTGAGCCTAATAGGCAATCTTCGGTGTGTGACATTACTCACATGCATGAGTTTCTTGATGGAGGCCATAAATCAAAAATTCTTCCAGGCAGAGACAGTGCTCTTACATTTTTCTGCTCAGCATCTTAGTGTTCTCAGGGATTAAGAAGAAATGAGCACTGGCAGCCATTTGCCTCCCAGCAATGACATCCGTTTATTGGGCTGCAATAACCTTTACAAATATATGCCACAGATATTCTTCATATGACATTGTATCATGAGATTTAGAACATTTAAACATGACATAATCCTGGCAACATTGTGCAGGTTGTTGTTGTTATATATAATGTGATGGATTTCTTTGTTCCAGGTCTTCAGTACTTTAAAAATGTTGTGCTGGTGGCATCTCCCCAAGACCGATATGTCCCATTTCATTCAGCAAGAATAGAAATGTGCAAAAACGCACTTAAAGACAGACACATAGGTACGTTAACATCCTTTTCATGTTTCCTGTGCCATTTGCTAGCTTTGTTGATGAGCGAGGTCTTTAGTTTAACTGAGGATGTAGCATCACCATGATTCATTAGCACAAGAAAAAAATTAAAACTCAAGTGTTAATTTGATAAGCAGAACTGTGTTTTCTTCCCACAGGAAGCTACTGACATCAATTCAGGAGCAACCTATGGAACTCTTTGATAAAAATACGTTTCAAGTTGGTTTCAAAGGGTTCTCCTTTCTTACCAGTTTCTTTTAAGAAATGTACTCATAACAATAGAATCCATTCCTAGCAATGTTACCAACAATTACCAACATTTGATCACCTTTTCTTTGATGTAACGAGCCTTGTCTAAAGACCATCAAAGTCTTGTCTTTCATTTCAGTAGACTTTGATTATGCCCTGCATGATTTAAGTGTCGGTGACATGGGAAATCATGTCTCTGTGAATTTATGATTGTCTTTATGATCAGCATATCGACTATTTCTTTAGAAGGTAAAGCCATTCTGTTTTTCTACAGCTCTCAGAAAATATAAAATATGGTATATACAGAGTCATTCTTTTTGCATCAATTTCACACGAACAAATAGGGTTACTCCTGGTAAGTGGGAAGAGAAAGCCAGGTCTAATGGGTTAGACAGTTTGGTGTAGTGCATCATCAGGATCTGAACTAAAGCACAGCTCCATTGCTTTCCAAACCCAGATGCAAGCTGAAGAGAGAAGGGCACAAAGGTGTAACTAGCAACTTCGGTACCCTGAGCAGACATGCTGTTGAGCACTGGAGAGCAAGGAGGAGAGTGCTGAGCACTGTGGGGTGCTAGTGCCCCCCTCTCTAAATTGGCCAGTGTGCTTCTCATCCCACCCTAGTGCTGCTACTGCATCTTCTCACCAGTGTCTCAGACATACTCCTTTAGGGACAGCATAGTAAATCCAGATCCAGGTTTCATATACATCATTCAGGTCCCTACAGAGCACTTACTGGTTTTCTAGACAGCTACCCATATCCCGTAGGCAGGTCAACTTAGTATTCAGGAATACTCTGCGTAGTTTTTGGGCTCCTTTGCCAAGTCCTTGAGGACCTGCATACCCTTCTAGATTCTGCCTTGCAGAGAGCTTTGGTTCCAAGTCTGTTTTCATTGAAGGGATGCATGGTTTTGCTCTTAACTTCAATGGGACCACATTGAGTTCTGACGTAGTTTATGAAGCCTACGTACAACCTACCTAGCAGATCCAGCAGGTTGCTTTGGGTCCATTTCTGATCAACTGTGTTATGACATTTGCTACACATTTATAATGGGCTGTTCTCTAGAGACTAGTGTTTTGCAACAACTTTCCGATTTCGTGGTCAGTTGTAATTACAGTGAAGCATCAACTCAGTGAAACACCTGATTGCTGGTATGACCACTGACTGCCTTTCAAACTCTTCTGCAGGTCCTGTTTATGCAGAGATGATAAACAACCTCCTCCAGCCTTTGATTGGAGAAAAGGACTGCACTTTAATAAGACACAACGTGTTCCATGCCCTGCCAAACACCGCCAACACGCTGATCGGACGGGCGGCTCACATAGCAGTGCTGGACTCTGAACTCTTCCTGGAAAAGTTTTTTCTGGTGGCAGGACTCAACTACTTCAAATAGTGCCTGAAGGACTGGGTAAAACAAAGGGAAGCATTTTGTTCAGTGAAGTAGAATCCCTTAGCCAAACGAGCGCAGTATTAGCAATGAGAAATATGCACGTGATCAGGTGGGACATTACCACTCCCTCCATTTCCATTTATGTTTCAGAGAATAAAGTGCTATGGCTTTAAGGTATTCAAGCTTCCAAATATTGGTGCTTTTGGAAGACATAAGTATTCACAGTCAGTTTCTGTTCTTTGTTCTCATAATGATGAAAGCTACTTCGGATTTAGTGAAGCAAGCATAAGAAAGCCAACACTTTAGGTGTGATTGGACCCGTATGATCTCCATTATTAACGCAGGAATGTAGTCACCCTTGGTCATTACTCACATACTTATTAACAGAGCTGTACATCTGTAGCATTTTTGTTGGAATAGTTAACACAAGAGGAAAGAAGCATATATGAACTCAGGTTAAAACCTCCTTTATGATGAACTGGAAAAAAATGAAATATATTTATGTGATCAGAATCCTTGATAGATGCAACAGTTAGGTTTGTCTAAAGAAAATACAGAGATGTTTCATTATCCTGACTAATCTGTAACATTCATACATTCAAAGCATGGGAAAGGGAAAAGAAATATTTTAAATAGAAGGAAAAAAAATCTTGAAAAGTCTCTTTATTTCTTGTTTACTTTTAATCCTTTAAGTCGAAAAAAAATGAACTCAAGATAGAAGCGGCCAAGCCAAGAGGAAGATATTGGGGAAAAAAAAAACATGGAATATTGTCATCTGTCAACATGTCTCCTGTTTATATTTTTAAAAAAACACCTTGTTTTGCTTATCTTTATGACCTCAGAGGTACAGTTGTTATTTTTTAAATTTGTACCTAAGTGCATTATCCCCAAGGTGTAAAAGTTTTGTCACTCTGAGCTGGCATTCAAAGTCATTCCAATGACACCATGATCAAGTTAGTCAAAGGGAATAGGCTGGCAACTTTTCCACAGAAAGTACCTTAAAATATAGGACTCTTCCATTAGGTCCTTTCTGGAATATGTTAATCCCAAAGTGGAAAGCTATATAGCATTCTAATTACTATCGTTTAGAGCTGGTTGAAAGTCTGTGAAAAATGAATACCTACATTGCTTTTCCAGGTTTGAAAAACTCACTTTCCAATCTCTAATTTTTTGGCGGGGGTTTATAAAGGATTTTTATTAAAATGTTATCAACAGTTGAAATGGCAAAGTTCAATAACTTTCAATGAGTTTTTCATATCATTTTGATAACTTTTCAATAAAGTAGAATATAACAATTTTACAAAAAGGGACACATTTTAGGGGAAAAAAAAAAAAAAAAGATCAAGGTCTTCATGCACCAAAAATGTTTTTGAAAAAAAAAAGACTTTTTTTTTGTTTTTTTTATGATGACCATTTTTTTTCCAAAAAAATTTTGACCAGCTCTATATACAGTGTATTATCTTGCCGTGAAGAACACTATGGTGGCACTAGGTGTTAAGGAGCTAAACTTTATTAAGGTTAAGGGAATGACATTCTTTGAAAGAAGACATTTCCAACAAAGTTGCACTGGAAACTCTCAAACATTGTGAATGTTTTGGACAAGGTGGGTTTTTTTCACACAAGTGTAGTTTAATAAAAAGGAAAGGTGATGGGTTAGAATTTGAGAAGAAATACTTCATGAAAAGGAGCACTGGAAAGTGGAATAACTGGCAAGTTAATACAACAAAAAATAATAGATTTGGTATGTGCTTTTTGTAGATAAGAAGGGTGTGAGGAATAATATGAGAATGAGAGGTAGGTGGGATGGAGATTGTTCGTTTGAGAATAATCAGGTAGACTGGGCCTGAGGACCATTTTCTGTCCCCTCAAGGTCATGTTGAAATGAAATATTAATAGTTGCCACGTACACACCATGTTTCAACATCAGAATGCTTTGTAAGCATGAACTATTCATGTAGTACCAGAGTGAATAGGTAGATAAATATTATCATCCTTATGTTAAAGAGGGGTATCCAAAATTTGAGAAATTCTGTCTTTCCATCAAGCTGCAAGGAGTGTTGAAGTCAGTATTAAACTCAAGAAAGCCTAGAGTCCCTGTTCTCGGTGGAGATCAATAGATCACATCTTTGCCTCTACAATGTTAGTGCCAGCCAAACCTGTTTACCACACTATTTAATTCCTTCTCAGTAAAATTTTATATTAAAGCTCCAACAATAATAAAACAGAGCATATAAGCTATGGTTTCACGTAGGTGGAGGGTAGTCTTTTGCATAATATATACCAAAAAGTGTGTCCATTCCCATTTTCTTACACTTGAATAATACTCTATTTGCTGGTACTTTCATGAGTCAGACAAAACCCTTGGGCAGTAGAGTCTTCTATTTTCAGACCAGCAGTCTTATCTTGTAATGGCTTTGCCTTGCATTTTTTGTTGGGTACCATTTCCAGCCTTTAATGTGTGTGTGCATGTATGTCTGAGTGTGCGGGAGAATGACAGGCCCTCCTATGCCAATGGGATTTTTGCATAAATGAAACGGCAGGATTCGTTCCTACAGGTATATGTAAATGTATCTTATTATGTGTGATGTTTACCTGGGGTCTGATCCAAAGCTCATGAAGTGGTTAGGAATCTTGCAGTAGATTTCAATGAGAGTTAATTTGGGCTCGTGCAGCCTGGGCTCATCAAGGATGTTGCAAGCCACTACTGCGGAGCCCAAGATAAAGCCTAGTAAGGCCGTCTTTGGATAGGATCAGATGTAGATTTTTATCTCCCTTGTGCTGCCAGAATGGTGTGAGAAATATTGGCAATAACAGTCCAGTTTAGTGTTGACTTGAAGCTATCAGGTGTCTCCTTTTTTTATTGGGATGTTGTCTTTGTAAAGAGCCTGAGTATTGTAAAACCTATCTTACCTACAAATATATACTACGGTTGTGCAGAAACGACACGCCGTCGTTATATTGTAAATAACATCTAAATGTTTGAACATCATTAAACTAATCAATCTGGCCTCATTTGAATAGGCTTTTTTATGTTGATTTCTATTGGGCTATATGTAAATATTAAAAACTGATCTCATTGACAACTATTATTGTTGTAAGCAAGCTATCTGCATAGCTGATTGTTTAGTATTTTGTTACACAGTAGGTCTTTGGGTTTGCTAGTCATTTCTTTTTTTTCCCCTTTTTTTTAATGCAAAACCATTTTTAATGATAATGAACAGAACTAAATATCAGTATTACCAGTAGCAACTGACTTTTTTCATACTAGACAATCCACATCCATATTAAATCAGTAATGCCAGTTGTCTAGTTCACAAGAGGTTAGGTGGAGGTTTTCAAGAACTGGAAAGAAGGTGGAAGCAAACATCAGCTCCGCAGCTGATGTGGGTCATCGTCATACCATTAAAATCTAAGGAAATGGTGTTGATTCATATCAGATTGGTGGCACTGGACTAAAAAATGATCTAGGACCTCAACTTTTAGTAATGACTGGGTACCTATGAGCACTGAGTCACATCTAGGTTGGGGGATTCATCACAATGACCAAGCTAGTTCTCTTCCTTGATTGCTTATTTTAATTCTCCCTTGCCTTCCCAGGACTTTCATTGAAAGAGCTTGGTGAAGGTTTGAGACCTCATTGTTTTGGAAGAGGAGATAACTAAGAACAGCAGTGTTTGGCTCTACCTATTAATTACCAGACCACAATATAGACAAGTGGCATAGTTACCATTTCTTGAGAGCAATCCACACTATCTCGCAATCGACTTTCTAGACTTGCCATTATCATAAGCTATATTCTATATCTCAAATGCATCGCACATTACAGGGAATATTATTACCTTGAAGTGGCTTCTAAACCAGTTCAGCTAGCTCCTCTTCAATGGCAGGTCATCTAGTTCTGTAGGGTGCCAGATTAGTTTTGAAAGCTAAATGAAACAAACTTAATAAAATGTTATTCACAGATTCATAAAAAAAAACAAAATGAAAAGAAAGTGAAAGGTGTTGTGAGTGTACTGATGGGTTTTCCAGCCATAAATGGCATTTCAGTGAAAAAATGATAACAGCTAAGCAGCCTGTGGGATGAAAGGTTTGCTCCTAAGTGTGTGAAAAATAGGAGGTATTTTAAAACAGGAGAATCATGGTGATAGCATTTCAGTAGATATAATACCCCATTAATAGCTTGGAGAAATTCTCTTAACTCAGGGCTCATAGGGTCTTGCTGACTGCTTTGAGTGCATTTTATCTCATTTGAAATTGCAGGCTACAAATCTTATTTCCTGCATTAGAATAGGGAGACTGAGACACCTAGGATACACAGCAGGCATATACTTCAGTACTGCAACTGGTCATGGGGAAGTTTGAATGCAAACTGCTCTGAGGGCTTATAGAAAGAAACATAAGCTGCATGCTAGTGAATGGTGAGTGTATCTCAAGAAAAACAGCAGTGGTTTCTAGGGCTTGGTTAGATTAATTTTAAAAAGCTGCGTTTTCAATCAGACTTTTTTTTTTACCTGGAAATATTGGCGGGTGGTTCCATTAATGCATGGACAAATCTTTGCATGTGCACATTGTGGGCCTGTACACCTCTAATTGGTAGCAGTCCAGTTTTAAATCAACTGCCGAATGTTGCATGTACAGTTGGATGCACTACCAGATATTAAAGGGGCAAATAAGCACTTGCTTTAAAAATTGCCCCTTGAGTATGCCTGCCTTTGGCTTGTTATGTGTGCCCATTTTCTATCTGAAACGACAAGTTTCCTTCAGCATTAGCAATGTGGGAAATTGTAATCCTCAGAAGAACCAGTACATCTTCTAATGATTTTTGCTTCTTACAAAGGTTTATGCAAATATCCCCAATTTGGTTACACGGATGATAATGATGGGTTGCAGTGGCATCAATCAAACTGTGCCAAT
>NW_005841857.1:4031382-4056904 GCF_000455745.1 Alligator sinensis
TTGGTATATTTTCTCTGTTAATTGAAATGTGCATTCAGGGACCAGTTCTAAAGCCTCATGTTTCATTAACTGTGTTTTTTTTCACTCTCCCCTTCCTCAGTGAATGTCGAATACCATTTTCCAAGGACATAGGTTCATTGTGTTTTATTATTTTATTCAGTGGTTTTGATATCAAATACTTTCCCTCACCTGCCGGGTGGTGTGGTGGCTCAAGAGGAGTGAGTTCAAATATTGCTCTGGACTCAGGGTGAAGGCAGTGCCCCGATGTGAATGGGCACCTGCTCATTTGAGATGGGGAGACAAAATCAGCCAGATATAACACTGATCACATAGCTCCTCTGTGTGTTTTTGGCCACTGAAATGGGTGTTCCTTATACATGCTCTCCCAGTGGGGAAGACCTGGGGCATTTCTTATCCATCTAATAATTCCTCTTCTAATAATTATCAGCTTTTCCCCAATGCTTTATTCAATGCATATAATAATCAGCCAGATCCCCAGCTGATGTAAAACAGCATAGGGCCTGGTGTGTTGAAATCAAAAATCAGCAATGTATTCATATGCTTGGATGTAATGGAGCTAGGTCAGTCACACCAACTGAGGACTTGGCCCACAACATAGAAATGTAACAGGTAAGTATGTATCTAGCCATTACGTGGTCTTTCTTTTTGAAGTAGGCAGCTGCACCAGCTGTTTCCAGCTTAGAGGAAACATTTTGTCATACACCAAATCACTACAATGCCAGTTATAGGCATCTCTTTAAATGACAGAGCCCTGTTAGTTGTCTCACAGTTTTAGAGAAAAAAACTTAACAAATTACCCAACAAAATATAAGCAATGCTGCTGATTCCTTTGATTTTCCCCTTACTTTTACCTATTTGTACACAGAGCACTGTAGTATCGGTGTAGTATCATGCAGTTGACAATGTTTGCTCAAGACAGCCCCTTTGGCACGCCAGCGTACTGTTTGGGTCAAGACAGGAGGGCATGGGCAGATCTGATTGGGAACATCCCCCAGTACCAGGTGGAGAGCTTTGTCCATAATTTCACCTAGTTATTTTCTTTTAAGAAAGTTTTCCTTTTCTTTTTCTCCCCCCACTCCTCCAATCTGCGATCCACCTGCTGCATTGGAATCACGTTTCAGGGTTATTATTGTTTCTGATAGTGCCAAGGATGTGCTCACTTTCCAAAAAGAAATAATGCACAATCTCTTGTGTCCGCAGTACCTATGAAAACAGAGTTCCATTGTGTACAATTAGTTTAAGTGAGAGGAGAATCGCATCCATTGATCAAACGAGGCAAAATTGAGCAAAATATTGAAGGCACAGAATCAATTTGATAAGTGTACAGAGAATAGATGTGCACCAGGTGGAAAATATAAATTAGTTGCAGTAATCAAACTACATCAGATCAATAACACCATGCTGACAACTTGATTTTTTTTTTCAGTGGAGCCCTGGTTCTATGTCCACTTCTGCAAATACAACTTAATGAGCCCACATACCTGCAAGCAGAGCTTAAGGATTCAACTCCTGCATACCCAGATGATAACATTTGCACCTGCAAACCTGTTGCCCACACACATGGACTTTGCACATCAAGACATCATCACCTGCAGTGCCACTTATCTTTTGGGTGCCAGTGGCCTCCAGAGCACATGTGCACGCAGACCTGAGCGCTAAGGAGTCTGATCTGTCTAAAAACAAGACCTTCCGTAATGGATATAGCCAGAGGGAGAGAGAATAGGTCAAAATGCCTAATAACTCCACTCACCAAGAGGAGTTCAGGCATAATTGATTTTTCAGGCTGTCCACGCAACCAGCTTCCACAATTTATTTTGTAATCATCCAAATAAAACACCAAACCACCATGTTTATGTTGTATGTCATTCACTCCATAGGTTCTGCTAACCTTCTACTTTGTGTTGTAGTATATAGTGAAGCCTCCAGTAGTAGAAACCCTGAAATATTTACCTTTTGGTTTTTAGTAACCAGTTTTAGGAAGCTTTTATCCTTGCTTCAATGCTCAAGAGCTGGCCAAAATATGGGTATCCCAATTCATGATAGAGGCTGGACCATGTAAAGGACACCTCTTTTATTCTTTCCTAACTTTTATGAATACCATGGTTCATAAAAAAATAAAAGAAAAGAATGTATTTGTATAAGGTATAGATATATCTAGATATGAAGGGAAGAAAGATGAAGATGAGAGAAAGGAAGACACTTTGCCCTGACTTGTATCGTTGACAAAATTTGACTCCTGTATGCTTAGTGCCATTATTGAAGTCAGTGAATATTAGTGGGCCCAATAAATTCTTGAGCTGCCTGATCAGTAGTTACTTATTTTTCCCAATTCCCTTTTTAGTTTCTCATTGAGTAGCCATTGGGGCCAAGCAAATTACCTGCAGGGAGTAAACTTGAGGCTTCCTCCACCTCCTCTGAGATGAGAGATTAGTCTGCACAGTGAATTCTGAATTGCGTGGCATGGCAATGACAGGTTGATCTAAGCAGTCTGGAACGAGATGCGTTCAGGCTACCGCTTCTCCAGTTTATAATCAGCAATGCCAACTCTCAAATGGTGTAACCATATATCTGGGCACATCGTGGATTTGTTTCTCTTGGCTTCTGTCCCCATCAGCCGACATTTTTTTTAGCTTGGTAGAGCAATAGTATATTAGCTATACTTTATTTTCTGTAGCTATTTTAGTATGGTTCACAGGGGCATATCAGGCCAATTTCATGTTCTGGGCAGCGGAGGTACGTGGGGTAATACTGGGCCATGCTGCTGATGTCAGCAGCTATTTTTATGCCCCCAAAAGGCAGCGTCTAGGCTGGTACCCTAGTTGCTCCGCTCAGTGATGCTACACTTGGCTTGTGTCAACGTCTGTCCAGTTTTGCAAAAAAAAAAACAGCCCTTTGTTATTGTTGCATTTCCTTATACACTAAGTATTTTGCTGTTTGTTTTTTTTTTCTTATAGAAATTTTTCTTTTTTCTTTAAATATTTTGTTCCTATGACTTGGCAGAGGGGAAAATGTTGACCTTCTTGTGCTGCTTTTATATTGTTCAACTGAATAGTTGTGGGATGTTTTGTACAGGCTGCTAGGTAAGGATGGGGCCAAAACAGAAACCTGGACCTGTGCTCCTGACAGTTCAGATCCAAATTTGGATTTAGACCTTAACTTTGTGCCTTGAACTCAGCATTCAAGGTAAACCCATCTAGTCGCTGCAAAACCCCAGGTGGTAACTTCAAAGGCTAAACTGATGAATCATATTAAGGAAGCATTATCACCAATGAATTTAGTCTTTGAAAGTCTGTGTATAAAGCTGGTCTTTAGTTGTCGCAAGTGTTCTTTCCTTTCCATGTTGTGTTTTCTGATCAATGGCTGCAGTGGAGCATCATGAATGAGTTAGGTTGCAAAAATCCCTGACACAAGGGGAGAGATCCAGAGAGGAAACTTTGTTGCTTCAGTGGGATGTGGGAAGAATTTAAGTGCCACGGCCAAAAGAGCAATCCATAAAAATCCTTGACTCCATCAATTGCAAAATGCATGAAACCTCTACCTGCTAGGCCTCATTTATTCAGTACACATATCCTGAACCTCTAGTTTCCCTGGGGCTTTCAACTTAGATGTCCAAATATGTACAACACCGTCCTGAGCAACTAGACACCTAGCTCACATCTTGAATCATTTGCCCTCCAAAAACAAGGCAGAGTGACACAAAACGGTTATCTAAGTACTTATCAAAATGATGGTAGTGTCCACAGTTTATGTAATAGTTTAGTGGTTAAAGCACACAACCTGGAGGTGGAGACTTGACTTTGAACCCTTCTTCAGCCTGAGGGAATTCGAACCCACGTTCTCTACTGGTCATTAGAGGGCCTTCACACCAGACTAGAAGCTAGTTTGGGTGGGGGCATCGTGTAGCCATGAATGCGAAAGTCGTGGGGCCAGGAATGGTGCAAACGAGAAGGGGTCCACCTGGTTAGGGCTGTCAGGTGGGAACGGGGTGTACTGGGTACTGATTTCTGGATTGTTCATACATTTTCCAGAGAAAGGTCACTGGATGGCTTACAACAATAATCTAGAGTATAGAGTCCAAGACACCCCACCTCCCTGCAAACATTTATCACCTGCAGACTGTGGAGTGAAACTCTCTTGCTTGTTCTCCTTCTGGATCAGTGACTCTTGCATTCCTGAATGCCTGCCTTCATCCAGAGTAGTGGACAACCTAGTGGGTAGGCACTCTACTGAGAGGTGGGGGTACAGGTTTGGATCCTGTCAGGTTGAGGAGGGCCTAGAAACAAGGTCTCATTTGCTGTCTGAGTGCTCTATCCAGGAAGGTCGATGCCAGTGGCACCCACTCTTCTACTTGTATGTTAAAAAGTTGAACCCTGATCCGTCAGGTACCAGCCTTCAAAATAGGACTCTGGGTTCTGGCCACTTACATAGATAAAGGCAGCCCTGAATCAGACACCCACACTTTGGAGAGGAGTAAAACTTAGGACTCGCCCCCGTGTTCACCAATTCCCATTGACTGTCTCTTGACTCCCTTCTACCTGGGAGTTCCTGTGGATTAACCCTCAAAGGTACCTAACTGTCTTCATTAACAACATAGGAAGACCTAACTTTGGCCTAGGCTTCTGGGGTCTGGGGCTTGGAGCCTACTTTTTACATGAACTGAAGCCTAATTTTAGTTGCCTAAGGTGCTTTTCTGGATGCCGCTTAGCAATTCTGTATGGCTTCAGGCACATGGGGCTTTAAGGAAGAAAAAGCAGAAAGTAGAAATATTTTGCATGTGCTTTATGAGAGCTAAGCTAAAAGTGTGAATTTTTGATTTGCGCACAGAGCTCGTCCCAAGGCATGCTATGCTGAATTTTCACATGCTTCATTTGGACAACCAAAGGGGCACCAAGCAAGTCAGCCGTGTAAAAGAGTAGCTAAGGTCTGCACTGATAGCATCAGCCAAGTCATTTTTTTGATGTTCTCTAATAATGTTAGGAAAAATAGTTCTGGTTAGTGCTGGGACTTGCAGAGCTAACTCCTTCCAAGTAGTCTTTGTCAGGCAATCTGTTGTTTCTGTTTAATATATCATTATATTACAGTAGCGCTCACATTCCCCATCAGGAGAAGAGGCCTCATTGGGCTACACTTTTTTTAAATTGAGATAGACAAGAGCTTGCCCCAAAATGCTTAGAACCGTATCTGCATCGACCCACGAGGTGTCTAAAAGTCAGATATTTAATTCCCTGTTTATATATGCTTAGATAAATGGCCTGATTTTTCCATGCCCCCACTTATGGATCCTTTAGGCGTTCAGCACCTTAGGGAATTAGGACAGCTATGCTATTTAGTGCTGAAATATTTGGACATTCAAATTTTAAAAACCTTAACTTCCAAAGAACATACTGGTGTCAACGGGGTTCTTTCCTGCTATCAACAGTGGTCCACTATGTGTTTGACATGCAAGGAATGACTCTGCCTTTAATCCTGGACCCTTTAATTTTTGACTGAATCGTGAGATACATTCAGTCCCTGAAACTCCCATTAAAACTGGGTGGAATTGCAGGTTTTCAGCACCTCAACAATTCTGAGTTTGATAGTTCCTAGAAATGTTGATCGTGACCGTCAAGGTTTCAGCACTGATATATGGAATGCAATTAGTTCACGGGAAACGTTAGTTTGTAAGTAGATTTTTACTTTGATACCCAACGATATTTCCCCAACACCTGAGACTTACCCCTAAACTTCAATACCCAGGCACTTTAACATGGTAGGTAGTTTGGTTTACAAGATTTGTCATTTAGGGAGGATGGCCAAACCTAGGAGCTTCCAATCTTATTTTAAAACCAGAACTGGAAAAACAAACAAACAAACCTCCGTCAAATTAAGGGGCTAAAGTATCAGATCAGGACAAGGATTGCAGCAAATCTTGTCCTTGTGTTATTGTGATGACTTGAACGTCAGAAACCATAAAACACTTTGATTTTCCACTCTCTTGCACTCAGTGCGATGAGTAATACATGAGCAAAGGGAGTGTAAGCCACTTTCACCAGCAAGAACACATGGGTGTAAAAGACCGGTGGCTGGGCAACAAGGGAGTTCTCTAGATTGATATTATTTATACATTCCCTTTTTGAGGCTGAATGGGAGAGGCAAGTAACATATGTTGTAACTGGTGCATGTAACAGTAAGATTTTTTTTTTTTTTTTTATACAGAGTGAATAATTTAAGAGTGAAAGCCAACTCCAAAGGATGGAGATTATAGTGAGGTTGGAATGCATTTATAAACTAGTTTCAGGGATTTTTAAAAGTAGTCATTTTTTTTGTCCTCCCTGATCTGAATATAGGTGCGTTTAAGGTAAAACTGCTTCTCACAAGTGGCAGCTGAGGTTATACTTCAACATGAAGTATTACCACCTTGGACTGAGGCTTTCATAATTTCTGAAAAGTATGCTTTAAATCATAAAGAAGAGGCAATACAGATGGTTGGTGTTCACTTCACTTGCTTTATTCCTTCCTAACACATTAACGCCCTTTGAAATTAGATTTGCACAGAAAAATAAAAAGGACCTTGCAAAATGCAAAACGAATTGGAGTCGACTCCACTGTATTTCAGGGTAAAACCCAGCAGGAAGCTAATTTTCCAGCCTTTTTTGTTTTGACTTAGCAGTATTTACAAAATCTTGATCCTGGGAAGTTCAGCTCACCCTCAACTTACACTTGAATACAATGGACCAGATCAGTAAGTATTATAGATGGTCATCTTCTGTCTCAAAATGTCAATTTATCCCACCTGAAGACCTGGTAAATGGAGGATGAAAGTGTTTGCTGAATCTCATGATCAGACCATCATTAGGTAATAAATGCTCTGGGTTCTTTTTAAAGCCAATTTTCATATTGGTCAATATTCTGTTTGTAACAGTAATGTCTTTCTAGACAAATTCAGACCTCTCTAAGGGATCAAGTCAATGGATTAGAGGGGGAAAATCCCGATTGGTTAAGGGAAAGGGCTTTTAAATTTTAAACATGTTGCTTTGAATTGTGATCAGATCCAAAGGGGTTAAAAAATTTGACAAGGTCCCTTGTATAAACCAGATCATGAATGTAAAGCTTATAATGTCACTGTGAAATTTTAATGTTTATTTATTATGGTTATGATTAAACCTGTATAATAATAATAATATGATGATGATGATAATAATGAATTAGACATCAGTGCCAATATGATTCTACTATTTTTCTACATATGCTTTATTGTGGCATTTTGTGTAGCTTGTGTTCTGTGTAAAGAAACGTCAATAAACTCTTTACTTCGTTTTGTCTGTATGCTGCATGGTTTCTGATACAGAGGTGCACCCTGGATGTCCACATTAGCTGACAGTGCTAAGCAGATAATTCATAGTTATCCCAAAGCAAAAGAACAGGCAACCTAAAGTCCATTATTGGGGTCATGCTAACCTGGACTGAAAAAGCTCATGGGAAAATGATCAACCAGCTACTGAAATGTCTGAAATTGCAACCACCCTTGACATGGGTGCAGATATAGTATGTAAAATAGCAGAGGTAGGTGGATCGTTTTGGGGAGTGGGCAGTGTTCTGGTATTCATGAGGTCAGGGTCTGTTTTTTAGCTATGACACAGGCACGTGAACCTTGTCAAGTCGCATGATTTTGTGGGGCTTTAATTCCTTAACTCAGAAATCTTGACGAACGTGACTTAGGAGGAAAGGCTGAAAGAACAAGGAATACATATTATGGGGAAGAGATAAATGAGAGGAGGGATTTGATAATAATGTTCATATACCTGAAGGGCAGTTACAAAGAGGATGGTGATAGACTTTTCCCTATGACTATAAGGCACAGAACCAGGATCAATGCTCTCAAACTGCAGCAGAGGAAATTTAGATTGGAGACTGGGAGGGATTTTCTGATTATAAGGGTGGTCAAGCATTGCAACAGGCTACCTAGAGAAGTTGTGGAATCTCCATCCCTGGACATTTTAAAGAGAAAGTTAAACAGCAACTTCCTAACATGGTTTTTAGTCAGGGATGATCCTGCCTTGAGAGGGGGGGCTCAACCAGCTGACCTCCTGAGGTCCGTTCTAGCCCTCTTCTTCTATAATTCTAACTAGAAGGTGGGAATACTATGTACTTGCTGGGCAAGGATGCTGCGAGCATGAATAACATTACAATGGTCAAGGTGTTTCCTTCTTTTCCTGGCACGCAGCCTATCTAAATAAATGGGCAGTCTCCTGAAGGTTCAAACACTGGCTCTACTCGAGGAAGAAATATAAGACCCTTCTCTAGGGTGTCACTTTACTTATCATCAAGTATAGGGGCCATATCTGAAGAGGTGCCGAGCACTTCAATTCTTACTGTCCACAATGGGACTTCCAGATGCTCAGCACTTCCCAGGTTTTGCAAGCAAGTAGAAGAAAGGAGCTGACCTAGAAATGTGTTCTGTGGGGAATGGAGATGGAGGCAAAGGGGTTTTTTGAAGAGGGGAGGAGAAAAGAAGGGGCCTCCTCGGATAGACGTGATGGAAGCACCAACAGAAAAGTGAACGTACAGCCTTACCACAAGTGTTTGACCCCTAGTCCCCACTGGAGTGTGTTTGTCTAGCTCCAGACGACTTTGTGAGCTCTGTTGCATTTTCTATTTTCAAGTAACCAACCTCAAACAGAGGGCAAAGTTCCTTAAGGGGTGCCTCCGTGGATTTGGTTTGTCCAGTTCAATTCTTAGTTGCCTCAACTAGCAAAGTTGTTATCAGCAGGGAGAGGATAATTAGCTTATTAAGGAAATGCATTTCCCTTTCATAGAATCATAGAAAGGGTTGGAAGGGACCTTGGGAGGTTACATCTAGTCCAACACCCTGCTCAAAGCAGGACCAGCCCCAACTGCATCATCCCAGCAAAAGTTTTGCCTAGCTGTGTCTAAAAATACACCAAGGATGGAGCTCCCACCACCTCTCTGGGTAACCTGTTCCAGTGTTTTACTACCCTCCTAGTGAGAAAATTCATTCTTGTATCTAGCCCAAACTTCCCTTGCTGCAACTTGAGACCATTGCTCTTTCTTCTGTCATCTGCCACTGCTGAAAACAGCCCAGCTGTATCCTCTTTTGAACCCCCCTTTAAGTAGCTGAAAGCTGTTATTAAATCATATTCTACCAATACAGTCCAGTTTGGCATTAGCCTTCTTGGCCACAAGGGCACACTGCTGGCTCATGTTCAACTTACTGTCTGCTCTCCCCCCCAGGTCCTTTTCTGCAGAGCTGCTTCCCAGCCAGTCAGCCCCAGCCTGTCCTGGTGCATGGGATTGTTCCATCCTAAGTGCAGGACTTTGCACTTGTCCTTGTTGAACCTCATGAGATTTCTTTTGGCCCAATCCTCCAATTTGTCTAGGTCACTCTGAATCCTAGCCCTACCCTCCAGTTTATCTACTACACACCCCAATGTGGTATGATCTGCAAACTTGCTGAGGGTGCACTCTGTGACATCTTCTAGGTCATTAATGAAGACATTGAACAAAACCAGCCCCAGGGCCAAGTCCTGGTGCACTCCACTTGATACTGACTGCCACCCAGACATCGAGTCATTGATTACTGCTCTCTGAGCCTAATGCTCCAGCCAGTTTTTTTACCTTTCACTTGTGCAAATAATCACAGTCCTGATACATTTTCCATGCATTTAGCACCTTTTTAAAGGAACTCCAGATAAGCAAAGGTGTGGAGGGCAGGTGGGAGAAGCATTGACAGAACCACGAAGCTAGTACAGAGCCAGGACAAGCTTCATTGTACCTGGCCCTTACTGGTCTTTGCAGTTACTTACTCAGGTGAATTTAAAGCTATAAAAGCATTTTTGCAAACATAAATTCCATACAGTGAATTCCTTGCTTATCAGCCATTATTGTAAGTGAAACCATATGGAGAAGCAGGCATTACTTGTTTCTGGTAGGCTCCAAGATGAGTTTTCAAAAAAAAAAAAAAAAAAAAATTAAAGCACAATCCTTGCCCTGCATGGATTATGGTTTGAGGTTCGGAGATAGCGAGCGCTCACAAATCGAGCTTAAGCTAATGGGAGCTTGAGGAATACAGCACTTTTTGAAAAACCAGGTCATTATAACCTAAAGGCAGACAGGCAGGCTTCTGCCTTCATGGCAAAACCTTTGTTATACCCTCAGAGCCTTTCCAGTAGGAATATGTACAATTGTTGAGATCCTGTGGTTTGTTTAGACACTTAAAGATGAGCCATTGAGTCAGTAGAAAGAGTGAGAAGAAAGACAGATGGCCAAACGTTTTAGCTTCTCTAAAACTGCCTGCAGCAGAAACTAACTCAACTATTTTCATTAAGAACAATTTAAGGTATGTGAATAGCTATTGGACATCACTTACGTGAATAGCTATCGGGCTATACGTGAATAGCTATTGGGCATCCGACCCTAACATCTATCAATCTATGAATTTATGAAACTTCCAGTGGCCAGGGCTAGGCTGTTTCTGACAGCCTGTCCACACACACAATTAGGTGTGATGGGAACCAGCCACAAATTAGCACGCACTTTTTTTGTGAAATAACATTGTGGCCTGTTACTTGCTTTATCACATCATTAATTGCCTTAATGTGTGGTGAGATGAACTGGGTTATCGCATATTAAGTGTAATGGGTACCTGGGACCTGGGTGTCCATCAAATGCAGCAGACCTATATAAGTATAGTCTTAAGTATAGCTTAATGTTATAACATTTGATGCCGCCAGATCCAATCTATGTTAGAAAACTACTCACACATGGAGGAGGAGGAGGATTTGCCTCTTGGATCCAAATTCAGCTTCACTCTCAGCTCCTGGCTGTGATTTTTCCTTCGTGCTCTTCTACCTCTGCTGCTCTTCTACCTCTTCTACCTCGTGCTCTTCTACCTCTTCGTGCTCTTCTACCTCTGTTCTGCAGCCCTCACTCACCTTAGAAATAGTAATCCAGTGGATTCCAATGAAAACTCTTGAGATGTAATTAAACAACGCCAGGCAGCAATCATGCCCTGTGCCTGTCCTGCACAAGTACAAATATATTCTATAGTCATATGTAGCAAATCATTGGAAGTGTATTTATAAGGTTGTCTTCCCTCCCCCCATACTAGAGGTGTTTTAATTTCCCTTAATGGAGGGCAATTCTTAGGTTTCAGCATCTAAAGAAGAAGAGATGAATAACTCAAGCCTGTGAAACAGACACTGAAGAACTCCTTCCTTTTAAAACCCTCACCACTTGGTTTCCTGTCATGAAGCTACAGTCAGTTCAAGTTCCTAGGACCACTAGCAGAGTAAGATTCAATTCCACACAAGTAAAATCTGGGCCTCAATTAGCACCATGTTTTTTTTAATAGTCAGTAGACAACAGATGTTACAATGTTAAAGATTTGAAGGAAAATAATTAAAAATAAAGATCAAGCTTAAACGTTTTTTTGTTTTTTTTTTATCGTGTCACAGGATCAGAGGAAGGTAGGGCTGGAAGGGATCTTGCAAGGTCATCTAGTCCAGCTCCCTGCTCAAGGCAGGGTCATGCCTGACTAGACCATCCCAGCTAAGTGTCTGTCTAACTAACCTGTTGTTGATAGTTTTCAAGGATGGAGATCCCACAACTTCTCCAGATAGCCTGTTCCAGTGCTTGACCACCGACATCGTCAGGAAGTTGTTGGCTCTACTTATATCTTTGCTTTGTCGTGCATTTCCCAAAGGTATGTAGCTATATACAATAAGTCAGTAGCCTTTTGTCACAATATATAATTCTCCTAATGTTTTTAGGTTATGCCTAGGGACCTACTCAAATCACAATTTTGCAATTTTTGTGGAAGCCACCAAAAATGCTGTGAAAAACAGCAGTTTCTGCAATTTTGCATGGAAACTTGGGGGGCGGAGGAAATAAAAACCTTAGTAAAAATAAAATGCTGACTCTCCAGTGGGAGCCAGCAGCCAAGGCAGCCTGGTTTTGCAGTCCACCAGGAGGGTGGATAAGGGGACAGCAAGAGGGGGAGAAACCAAGATGGGAGCTGCCCTCTCCTCCCTCCACTGCTGATTGGCCGAGAGGGTTGCTTCTCATGCAGCCCACACCCCTCTCCACCAATCAGCGATGAGAGGCAGGGCTGCACAAAGGGCAGCCCTCAGCCGGTCAGTGGTGGGGGAGTGCTCATTCATGAAAATGGCACCTCCATCTCCTGGACACCAGGATCCACCATGATCCTGTTGGATCCTTCATTGCCTTGATGGCAAGGGGTGACCTCACTAGACTGAGCTGGAGCCAGCTGACATCATCACCTTCATCTGGACCCCAATCAGTGCTTGGTGTGCAAGTCTTTGACTCCCCGGCTGCCCTCTTGTCTCATGCCTTCTATTGTCATTTCCATTATGCCTTCTCTTTACCTTCTGTTTAAACAAGCCAGCTTGTCTAGGAAACGGAGACTGCATCTCTTGTGATACATCTGTGATCCTCTGACCAAATGTCTTGACCAGCCTGATGCTGCTAGGGGTCTAACAGATGTGAAGCAGCAACTTGGCAAATCAGAACCAGGACCAGAAACAGCATCTGCATGGTCTTACTCCCTATTATTTTCTTTGTCCTTTCATATGAGTTGCTTTCTTGTTTTCAAGAAAGGAACCTCTCCTAGCACTTCATAAGCAATAACTGCACCTATTCTGAATGGTCTCCTTCTGTCACTACCTAATTTTTTTTTTTCTTACAATAGCTCCTGTTGATACCTTCTCATGCCAAGTTCAGAGTCCCCCCACCCCTCCCCCCAATCCCTCCAAGATGACTGTATGAGCATGGGGTCTTTTTGCTGATACTTAGTTCAGCTTGTGTCTGCTAGCCTTGTCACAAGTTCACTTGATTCACTTGGAAATCATTGGAATATAGGGATCAATTAAAACTAATTTGTGCTATGAGATAACCCTCACTTGAAAGGGAACAACCTTGCAACTTAACATGGGCTAAACTGCTTGAATTTGCATCTGTTTTCATTTTAACTGCACTTAGCAAGTGGTAAGATGAACAATACTGCCCTGCTTCTTCTTCAGACCTGAGGAAAGGCACTTGATGTCTGAAATCTTGTCTAACAGTTGCTTTGATAAAAGATATTCCACAAAAGCTTGGTCTCCCAGACATTTCCTGGACCATTGCAGCTCCAACAACACCCCTGCACTACTGCTTTCCCGGGAGGCACACTCCAATGTGACCAAGAGTTGCAGCAACAGGAGCCCTACTCATCTCAGCTAGCTTAGCTTCTCCTCAGATGAAAAGTTCATGCCATCTTTAAAACCCTACCCATATAGGGAGGGATTCTTACAAAATGTCCGTGTTGCTAAAGGGAAAAGGGAATAAAGAATGCTGTTGAAGTGAAAATCTTGCATAATGCTTTTCATTTCAGATGCTTCTGTTTTTCCTTCTCACCTTTCTAAAGCGTTTTAAAGATTTTTGGTATTGATTGTTGTGGCTGTGCGAACTGTCACCCTCTGTTTCGTTTTGATGCTGTTTTGACTCTTTTTGAGCCCATAACAGCGAAAATGAAATGAAACAAAGGGCTTCAAAACAGCCTTGAAATGAACCAAGGGCAGTTGAAATGTTTCAAAAGTTTTGAAACGTTTCGAAGCTGAAGCTGGGTTTGCCTGCAGGGAAACAGAAAGTAAGGAGGGGGAGGGGGAAGAGACGGAAAGGACACAGTGCAGGTGTGTCTTAACACACACACACACAATGAGGGCACACCTTAACACACATGCTGGAGAAGAAGCTCCTGCAGGAGAGGAAAGAGGGGCTCTGCCACAGTTTGGCTGCCTGAGATGCTGCTGGTGCTACTGTGCTAGTGCTGCTCACTCACTAAGTTATTTTATACCTGTTGCTATTAAAGTGGTGGACCAATCTGAGTCTATAGGGGAGGAGGAGGCCTCATTAGGGCACACTACCGTGTCATGTAGAAGCCCCAGTGCCAGTGAGGGTGCGACTTAACACACACACAGTGTCACCCATGTCATGAGTTTTGCTTGTCAGCAGCCTGAGGTGCAGTTTCCCAGAAACCCATGCAGCTATTTCCTTAAAAACTTCATGGCCTCAGAAGGGGCTACCATCCCTGCAGTTTTCATCCCCTTGTGCCTTCACACTTATAAGTGACACGAGTTTTGCTTTCAATCCTTTGAGGTGCAGTTTCCCAGAAACCCCTGCACCTACCTCCTTGAATCTTGGAGGCTTTATGCCCTCAGAAGGGGCTACCTTCCCTGCTGCCTTCATCCAAATCTGCATAAAACTGACAAAGTTATAGGCAGTTTTGTGCTTCCCCATTATAGCCAAGGGGCGAAATGTCGAAACAGCGTTGAAACAGCGAAATAGTTTTGATGAAATGAATCAGAACAGCGCTTGCAAAACAAAATGAAACTCGAAATGAAACACTGTCCTGTTAAAATGTCAAAACAGAAGTTGAAACAAAACGGTGCTGTTTTGCACAGCCCTAATGATTGTTACAAAGTGAAAAAGGAGGAGGTGGCTCTGGTATTTGAAGCCCTCCCCGTCCCACCTTACTTAACATTGTACAGTGAAGCGCTCCATTCCTTTGAGACTATAAATCCATGATGTGCGTTGGAGTTGCTGCAACTCCTCACTGTGGTTTCATATCCTACATGATCCTATTGTGGGAGCAGGTTCAGGACAGAATATCATGACATCTCATCTCTGTTCCTACCGGGGACTGCAGAGCCCCCTGTGGACAATGGGACAGATTTTATTTCAGTAAAAGGCCTTTTCTATTTAAAAAAAGCTTTTCAAAAGACTTATACAATTAGAATGTGCTTTTTTCCACCCATCTGGGTGTGCAGGTGGCATTGGAGGAATGTGAAAGGTTTGACACGGTTGTGATGTTATAGGATAAAGCAAAGATCACTACCTGTTCAGCTTCTTCCCATCAGGGTCCTGTTTCCAGCTGGTGTGATTCTAGGCTGTACAGAGCCTGTTCTTTATAAAATATAAAAGAGTTTGGGAAGACAAGTCTGTTCTCTAGTATGGAGCATGTGTTGAAAAATCTCTCCACTGCTGTGCGGCACTGTGCTAAGAGCACAGGGAAAGCAGCAGGGGGTTCAGACGGATCAGTGTTAATAAGCTTTGATCAGTTGTAAAGGAAATCCCTATACATGAAGGGAGACAGTGTTAGGCAAAAATGGAAGCTGTTTAGAGTCACTGGGAACAGCTGTGCCTGAACCTCAGACTCCTGTTAGCAGCTTGCTCGGGACTGCATACATAGTATTGTTCAGGGTATTGTCACTGGGCATTTCTTGGCAAATTTTACAGCCCTACTCATGCCTCCTGCGGTGCCCACCAATGATTACAAGCCTTTAGGCTTTGCTGCCAGTCCGTGAAATGCACACGGGGTCGATCCAAAAGGCAACCCCCTCTCTAACTAGCGTCCATCTCAAGCAGTCTAACACCTGAGGTACTGACAGCGAGGCAGGACAGCTTCATCCCCGACTGAAATGCAGCCAACTCTGGGGTGCAACATGTCTGCACTAAATAGTTTTTTCATAGATTTCATAGACATCAGGGCTGGAAGGGACCTCGGAAGATCATCGAGTCCAGCCCCCTGCCCAAAGGGCAGGAAGTCAGCCGGGTTCATAGGATCCCAGCAAGATGAGCATCCAGTTTGCTCTTGAAGGTGTTCAATGAAGGCGCTTGAACCACCTCCAGTGGCAGGCTGTTCCAGACCTTGAGGGCTCGGACAGTAAAGAAATTCTTCCTTATGTCCAGCCTGAAACGGTTTTGTAGTAGTTTGTGACCATTCGACCTAGTCGTCATCCCTTGGGGCGCTCTGGTGACAAACGTTCCCCCAGATACTGGTGGTCACCCCTGATAAACTTGTAGGTGGCCATCAGATCACCCCTGAGCCTGCGCTTTTCCAGGCTAAAGAGCCCCATGGCTCTCAGCCTGTCATCATAGGGTCTGCTTCCCTGACCTCTGATCATGCACGTGGCTCTTCTCTGGACTCTGTCAAGCTTCTCCACATCCATTTTGAATTGTGGAGCCCAAAACTGGACACAGAACTCCAGCTGCGGCCTCACCAAGGCCGAGTACAAGGGGAGAATGACGTCCCTGGATTTGCTTGAGAAGCATCTATGGATGCAAGCCAGCGTTTTGGTCGCTTTACTAGCCGCAGCATCGCATTGCAGGCTCATGTTCATCTTGTGGTCAATGATGACCCCCAAGTCTCTTTCTTCCATAGTGCTAGCCAACATAGAACTGCCGAGCCTATAAGGATGCTGCGGGTTTTTCTTCCCAAGGTGGAGAACCTTGCATTTTGCAAAGGAAAACCACTCTTTGCAAAGGAAAACCACTCTTTTACATTTGAAAGTAACAGGAGGAAGATCAGTGAGTAGAAAATAGTGACTGAGTTCACAATACAGAGACAAACTGCCTGTTTTGTAGTGATCGCCTGATGACCGCAGATGACAGGAGCTGACCGAACCTCAAGACGTTCACCGGGGAGATCATGAACAAGGTTTTCTTTTCCTACCAACTGGCCACCAGATGTCAGCATTATTCCACAGAAGCACAATGCCTGGTACGTTTACGTGGCAGTGGCTTGCAGTCACTGTGCATGGAAAATGGTTTGTACTAAAGAACTGCTACAATCCTGGGGGACAGGCCAATTTAGGATGACCTTCCACTTCTAGGTTAGTAGTTCAGATCCAACCCTGGCTGCCACTGGCTCAGAGTTTGTAATTGCTATTTATTGTGTGTTTATAACAGCAGCTGGGAAGCTCAGACATGGACCAAGATCATCTTGTGCATGTACTAGAGCAACAAGGGGCAAAAAGATGATGGTCCCTGACCCACAAGTGCATAACATATGCAGATAGACTCAGGAAGAGGGATGAGTAGTGGTATTAGTGAAATGACTTGACCATCATGGCTAAAACCCTCCTACCCTGCTATTTAACTGAAACAGAGAGATTTATAGTGCTTGTCCAGAGCTCTGTGTCCATTTCTGGGAGCAGCAATTCAAGAAAATTAAGAGGATCCAGAAGTAAGCAACAAAGATGATTAAGGGGTTGGAAAGCAACCTGTAAGAGAGGAGGTTGAAGAACCTGGGTATATTTTTCCTGGAGGAAAGGAGATTTAAGTGGGAACATAATAGCCATATTCAAATATTGGAAAGGCCGTCTGCCATAATTCAGATGGAGAAACAATTTTCCGCATTGTACAGAGAGGAGAACACAAAGCAATGGCTGGAAACTGCAACTTCAGAAGAAATCTCAGGGAAACCCCCCCAGCAACCTGCTTGTATAATAACTGTTGGGCAATGGAAGAAGTCACAGAGGAATCTCCTTCACTGGTAGTTTCAAGAAAAGCTGGTGGAGACCTCTGTCTGGGAAGTTTAGGATCATGAAATTCTGCATTTGTTCATGGCTTCGGACTGGATGATTTGCAATGCCTTCTGACCCTACGTTTTTTTGATAGCTAATATTATAGTTGCTATGATAAGTGCCAGGACAAATTCTGAGCATTTTACAGACCCTATAGGCTCTTGGTGAAGAAGGTGCAAAGCACTCTTAGAAGAAGAGAGATTTGAAGGAAGATGGGTGGATGGGGCTTTTCTATCCAGTGCAATGCCTTTTCCAACAGGAAGGGAAAGTTGTCAGGAGTCAGATAAGCAAAGGTATTACTTATACCTTATAACCTCCCCCCAACCACTTCTACCTTTGTCCTTCAGCTCCCATTCTATCAAGTTGTCTTCACAGCTTTGCTTTCCTCCTCCTTATATCCTTGATGTAGTGCACCCTGATTTCCCCTCCATTCTTGTGCATGCCTCAGGGTATATCCTCATCAGTCCTTCCTTTCCATGTCCTGGAAGCTGAGCAAGCCAGAGGGAGTGAGGTTTGGTGGGCTGGATTGTGGATAATTCACTAAAAACATCAACGCAGTGCTCAGCAGCTGCCGAAAAAGGCAAACAAAATATTAGGGATGATTAAGAAGGGTGTCGTAAACAAAACTGCAAGTATTATCAAGCCCCTTTATAAATCCATGGTGCATCCACACTTTGGCTGCGTCTGCAGGAGATGCTGACTGTACAGTAGCTCATTACTACTGTGCAGTAGCATCACGTGGCACAAAGCCACGTGGCGTGACACTACTGCACAGTAGTAACGAGATACCGCGCAGTCAGCATCACCAAAAACCCATTCAGAGACACTACTGTGCAGTAATGCTGGTTACTGCGCAGTCATTTAGTACTCGTGTATGCAACTAATAAATGACTGTGGAGTAATAACTACGCAGTCAGCATCCAGTGTAGATGCGGCCCTTGAATGCTGTGCCCAGTCCACACCTCAAAAAGGAGATAGAGAAGGTCCCGAGAAGGGCCACAAGGATGATCAGTGTTGTGGAGGGGCTTCCATATGAGGACAGACTAAAGTGGCTAGGCCTATTCAGTTTAGAAAAGACATCATTGAGGGGGAGCATGATAAGTGTTTACAAAATGCTAAACAGGGAAGAGAAAGTAAATAAGGATTTATTATTTGCTCTCTCTCACAATACAAGCTCTAGGTGACACGAAATGAAACTAGTAGGCAGAAAGTTCACAACTAACAAAAGGAAGTTTGTCTCCTTTTTTTGTAATGACTTGTTTTCTGTGATTTGTCTGTAATTAAAGTGTGGGACTCATTGCCAGGTGTTGTAGAAACTGTCAGTGTGGCCAGATTCAAAAAGGGGACTGGACAAAATTCTTGGAGGAGAGGGGTACCGGTAGCTATTGAGCATGGGAGCAAGGGATATAGCTTCTGAATCAGCACTTGCTAGACCTTAAAAGGTAGAGGTTTTAACTGAAAGAAGCACAGTAGGGAAAACCTTGGGCATGCCCATTTCGCAGCATCCACTCTCTGTCACTGTAACGCAGGATACTGGGCAAGATGGACCTGTGGTCTGACCAGTAAATGGCAATTCTTATACTCTTATGATGCTGGCCTAAGAGGGCAGCAACTACTGTGTGGCGGTCTATTTGTTTTATCCACTGAATATTAAATGCAAGATGAAGAAAAGCCACTGGGAACAGGTGCCAGCGCTCCAATCTGCTTCTGTCGCACTGAAGCATAGCCCTTCTGGCTTGCTGTCTTCCTACAAGGCCGCTCAATGTGCCAGCTTCAGTAGAAGAGACCCCTGTCTCAGCCTCAGCAAGAGGAGGCTGAGGGGGGACCTGGTGGCTGCCTACAAACTCATCAGGGGAGATCAACAGCAAATAGGTAGAGTCCTTTTCTCCCCAGCACCACCTGGGGTGATGAGGAACGATGGTAATAATCTGATGGAGAATAGGTTTTGGTTAGAGATCAGAAGGCAATATTTTACAGTTCAGGTGGTTAAAATCTGGAATCAACTTCCCAGGGAAGTGGTCCTCGCCCCTACCTTGGGCAAATTCAAGAGGAGGTTGGATGATCACCTGTCTGGGGTCTTGTGAACCCATCATTCATTCCTGCCTGTGGCAGGGGGTCAGGCTAGATGATCTGTTCAGGTCCCTCCTGACCCTAGCTACTATGAAACAGGTCTGAAGGATAGGTCCAGACCCCAAATCCTCAATGGTGGATCCGGTGGAAGAGGATGCAGAAAGAAGCACAACTTCTGTTGATGGATCTGTGGACTCTTAAGTCACCTCAAGACCCATCTGTGTGTTGTGGTAGACATCATCCTCCAACTGAGGGATTGCTAAAGAATTAATTTCATTACGTTGATTGTCGATCATTGCTCTGGGATCAAGTCATTCTGGATCTTATCCCTACCCTCCAGGGTGTCTACAAATCCATGCAATTTGGTGTTGTTAAGTGTGCAGTCAATCCCAACCTTTAAGTCATAAATGAAGATAACAATACCAGACCCTGGGTAGACCCCCTGGAGAACCCCACTTCATGTCTAGTTAAGAGGAGGTATCAAGCCATTAATGACAATACATTGAGCATGACCATCCAACCAGTTATGTACCCATGTTACAGAACTTTTAGCTAGTTTGTATTTCCTTAGCTTGTTAATAAGAATATTATGGGAGGCGGTGTCAAAAGCCCTTTGGAAAGCCAGGTGTATCACATCCACTGCTCTCCCTGCACATATCCGTACAGCCCGCCACCTTATTATAGAAGGATATTAGGTTGGACAGGCATGACTTGCTCTTGGTGACACTTCTAATCCCCTTATTCTCTTCTCTGTGCTTCAAAGTAGATTCCTTGAGGATCTGTTCCCTGATCATTCCCTGCATTGGGGTGAAGCTGAGTGGTCTGTAAGTCCCCAGATCCTCCTTCTTCCCTTTCATAAAATGGGCACTATATTTGTCCTTTTACAGTCACCCATGACCACGCCTGACTTCTGCAACTTCTCAAATGGCTCCAAAATTACCTGAGCCAATTCCTTCATTACCCAAGGATGCATCCCTTCTGGGCCTGCCAAGTTGAAAACATCTAGCTTCTCCAAGTAATACCTAACCTTTCCTTTCACTACTCTAGAGTGTTTGTCCCTTTCCCTATCTTTGCTTCCACTTTGCTCCTCATCTGGTAGTTGCCTGTATTTGTAAAAGACAGATGCAAAAAAAGACATTAAATACTTTGGACTTGCCTGATAGTTATACAATTTAGATGCACAAACAGGCATTTTTTAAAATTGGGACAAGAAAAAAAAACAGGCCTCTTGCTATCAGTAGATTACTCCAAGCTCATTCAGGGAACAGAAAGCTAGAAATGAGCAACTGTTGATGGACCTACAGTGGGTGGCCTATTTCCAAAAGCTAAATTCATCACATTGGTAGCTCATGAAAGCTTAGCTGACAACATATGTTGGATGCGTTCTCTAAACCTTCTTAGGCTGGTGGCTTTTGGATGTTCTACATTTCCTTCTCTCCAAATGACTGAAAGAGAGAGAGAGGGGGGAGATTATCACTGTATTAGATCAGCTGCATTGTTAATGCTGATGTTTTCTCTCTCCCTGATTTTTTTTTTCCATGATAGGAATTACTAACAAACAAGCAGAAAATGTCAAATCATAGCTAAATGCTGAAATCCTCTTAAACTCCTTCAGTAAGAGGCCAACTGCTAGAGTTATTATAGCCGAGTGCTGAGTTTGTGTTGTATATTAATATCAGACTTTCTGGCCTGATAGTTGCATAAAAATTACCCTTCCAGCATAGTCCTCTTGGGAAGAGGGTGAATGCAGGGTTAGAAACAGTTCTCTGTTTGCTCTTCTGCCACCAACATCCACCACCCCGTGCCTTGGGCTTCTGTCCAAGGGCAGCAAAGCAGCTGCTTATGTGGTCAATGCCAGGACTTTATCTGATGCCTTTTTTTTTTTTTTACTGAAAGAGATGCTAATTAGATGGCTAGAAACACATGAGTACTGCCAAACTGGAGCTGTGTTGAAACTATATGGAGTACTCCAGCTGACACTGCATCTTAATCTGAGATGGATCAAACCCATTCAGTCTAACCATTCAAAGCCATTCAGATCAAACATTTAGCTGTGATGTAAGGGTGGCATTGAGTTGCCTGAAGCAGCCCGAAGAAGGAAGGGTGGCGCGGGGAGAAAATAATACCTTTCCGCAGTCCTTGTAATGGTACAGCGTTCTCCCTTTGCTTCTGCCTGCCATTGGTGGGGATTAAATCAAGTCTCTGTTTTCCCTCTTCTTGTCACTGTTATTATCCATAGAGGGATTATTCCAAGCACAGGGGTTACCTTCTGCATAAGACATGGCCTAGACATTCAGGTATCAATTATTCATCTGAGCTGGAAGCAAATGGGGCCTTATCTTCTCCTTAGAAAAGAAAGGCAAGAGCTTTGTTTAGCTCCCAACTGCAGTGGAAATGGAGAACAAAATTTCTATGTCCCGTTTTTCCAGTGTGAGTCCCTGTTCTGTTTTTGGTCCTTATTAAATTCTCCTGATCATGGTAATTAAGTGGTTTTCCTGCAGTGCATGTATGACGTGACAAACACCCATTAGATATGCTCCATTTTCTCTCTCATCCTGTCTCCCAATTGTGTTTTCAGCCTGTTGTTTTATTTGGGTAGGGATCTATCCTATGTTTAACCTTGGGAGGGTCCAGGGGAGGGCCACTCATAGGGTTAGGGGCCTGCAGGCAAGACCCTATGAGGAGAGATTGAGGACCCTGGATCTCTTCAGCTTCTGCAAGAGAAGCCTGAAAGGGGATCTTGTGGCCATTTACAAATTCATCAATGGGGGAGGCAGCAAGAAATTGGAGATGCTCTGTTTACCAGGGCACCCCTTGGAGTAACTATGAACAATGGCCACCAACTGGCAGAGAGCAGATTTAGGTTAGACATCAGGAAGAACTTCTTCATGGTGAGGGTTGCCAGAATCTGGAATGGATTTCCAAGGGAGGTGGCGCTCTCCCCTACCCTGGGGGTCTTTAGACTGGACAAGTACCAGGCTGGGGTCACATGACCCCAGCGCTCTTTCCTACCTGGGGCAGGGAGTCAGACTCAACCATTTATTGAAGTCCCTTCTGACCCTAAAAACTATAAAACTATGAAACTATGAAACCATGTATCAATCAGATTTGCCTATTATTGAATGTAAAGGTTGTGGTGGGTCTGAGGGTTTGGGTCTACCCGGAACAAGGTATCTGAGTCATAAATACAGTGTCAACAATTTTCAGGGCACCAGTTGATTAGGGCCAAGAGGTTAGGGTTAGAGACAAGGCTAGAGCCATGATTTTTTTTTTTTCCCTTTAAATGGAAAAGCATAAAAACTACAAGGAAGGAGGATCCAATGTAGGAACACCAGACAACTCCATTGTTGGGGCAAGGCCCTAGCAAAGTGTGCGTACGTGCAGATTATAGCTTTCCCATCAAAGGCTTGTGTCTCCTATAGGTTGTCCCAGGTCAGAGAGAGGTAGTTAACCATGTTAGTCTGACATCAGGCAGAAAGTTAGCCTGTAAGGGTTCTTGTACATGTGATGGGGATTTAATCTCCTAAATTGAAATGATGGGATTTTAATTGCAATGATTAAAAACCCACCATTTCAATTTAGAGACTTTCATCATGGTTATACTGAGGTGTGCTATCATTTTGTGTGTGTGTGTGTGTGTGGAGTCTGCCTGCATCTGCTGGAGCTGCGTGGGGGGGAGCTACTGGCAGGCTGTGCGGTCCCTGAGACGCAAAGGGCCCCAGTTCTTCCCTCTGAAACAGCAGCATCCCCCAGGGCCACCCACAGTGTGCGGGTGATGCCCCAGCTTGGGCTTGGGGAACAGTTGGATTGGGCTGGGTGCTACCTCTGAACCGAGGCAGCACCTGCCCACTAACCACCTGCCCAGGTGGCCCTGGGGGGTGTTGCTACTGTGGAAGGTCCCTGCAGTTCAGGGCCTGCTGGCAGATTGCCCCCTGGCCACAGGAGAAGTGGGCCTGTTCTGCAGGGAAAAAAAATAAAGGATCAGGCCCCTCACTGCTATTTTTTTTTTCCTGGCAGAGCCTGCCCACGTAAGCTGCTGCTGGGCCATGCAGCTCCTGAGCTGTGTAAGGAGCCTGGTCCTTCCCTCCACCATGGCAGTGCCCCTTAGGGCCACCTGGGCAGGAAGCTAGCTGTGTGGGTACTGTCCCAGCTCAGAGGCAGCATCTGCTGGATCCAACTCTTCCCCAAGCCTGTCCACTAGAAGTCCACCAGGTACTGCTCTCTGAGTGGGCTTGGGAACAGTTGGATCTGGTGGGTGCTGCCTCCAAGCTGGGGCAGCACCTGCACAGCTAGCACCCTGCCTGGGTGGCTCCAGGGAGTGCTGCTACCACAGAGAGAAGGACCAGGCTCCCCAATAATTCAGGGGCTGTGTGGCCCACTGGCAGCTTGTACAGGCAGGCTCCACTGGAAAGAAAGAAGAAAAAAGGGACCTGACCCCTTTTTGTCCCCTGCAGAGCCTGCCCATGCCTCCTGTGGCTGGAGAGCGAGCTGCTGGGGGGTCCTGAGCTGCAAGGGACCCTAGTCCTTCCCTCCACAGCAGTGGTGCCCCTCAGGGCCACCCGGACACTGTGGAAGACTGGGCAGGATCCGCAAAAAAAAATAAAATAAAGGGGGATCAAGCCCCTCGCTGCTTTTGCCTTCAGCCTGCCTCTCCTATGGTGCTTACAAATTGCTACATTGCAAACTAAACTACATGCAAATGTGGTTTAGTTTGCAATATCACAAACTCATTTAAATTGTAAAAAAAAAAAGCCTGCACATGTACAGCATGACACAATTAAATTACAAAAATATCCAATTTTTATCCTGTGGACAAGCGCCCTAAGATGCAAATCTACCCTGCCTTTCCTCAGGTTACCTGTATCACCACTGGGGAACTCTTTGGAGGGCCTAAGCGAGGTCAGGGCTGGGAATTAGCCATCTGCCAGGTGGCGTTGCAATGTACACTTCTGCCAATTAGTGCAGAAGACCTGGGTTCAAATTCTAGAGTTCCAGACCAGTTTATAACTTCTTTGCTAGGTATGTATAGCTTTGGGGCAGTCCAGATGGGAGCTAGAAAAGAATATAATAGAATAAAAGAATTCTGTATAATAGAATGCAAATCATCATCCAACAACATGGGACACCGGTGCCAGCTATCTGAAGGTAGCTTCTTCACAGTAAGGGTGGCCATAGTTTGAAATGGGCTTCCAAGGGAGGTGGTGCACTCCCCTACCTTGGGGGTCTTCAAGAGAAGGCTGGATGGGCATCTGGCTGGGATCATCTCACCCCAGCTCTCTTTCCTGCTTAGGCAGGGAGTCGGACTCAATGATCTGTTGAGGTCCCTTCCGACCCTAACATCTATGAATCTATGAAAAGATGGGGGAGACATCACTTGTGCATTGGACTAGAACAGTTTCCTGTCAACAAAAATGGGGGGTTCGAAAGAGGATGGAGCTGGATGGTTCTCAGTGGTGGCAGATGACAAAACAAGGAGCAACAGTCTCAAGTTGCAGCAAGGAAAGTTAGGTTAGATATTGGGAAGAACTTTCTCACTAGGAGGGTGGTGAAGCATTGGAACAGGTCACCCAGAGAGGTGGTGGACTCTCCATCCTTGGAGGTTTTTAAGACCAGGCTAGACAAAGCTTTGGCTGGGATGATCTATTTGGGGATGGTCCTGTTTTGAACAGGGGGTTGGACTAGATGTGATCTCCTGAGGTCCCCTCCGACTCTCATTTTCTATGATTCTGATTCCAAGAAGACGAGAACTCAAACCTTCTTGTGGAGCAGGAATACAATCTTCCCCAGCCCTGTTTGTAGCAAGTTGATCTTCTGGTTCTCCTGACGTGAACAAAGAATTGACAACATATGTTGACTCTTATGTGGAGTGGAATGGATTGGAGGGAAACGTAATAAATAACAGTTTAAGTGGGGAAAAGCATTTCACACAAAAAACATAAATCTTTATATAGAGAGCACTCCATCAAGGCTCTGTCAAAGGATTTAAAAGCCTCAGACACATTAGTCAAAGCTATTTCAGATACTGCTGCAGTGCTTACACTTCAGAGGAATGAAATATAATGTCAAAAACA
>NW_005841857.1:4057030-4059750 GCF_000455745.1 Alligator sinensis
AGGGAAAGAAATGAGATTGAGGGGGGGGTGGAAAAAAAAAAACCTTGAAGACCGATATCGTTCATGTTGCTTTAACCATGTGATTAATCTTTCTCGGGCCTACTTTGAAATCCTTGTTTCTATTAGAGAGCAAAAGATGCCTTCCTTGTTTAATTGCTTACAACAGTATATCCTGGATGGTTCCCAGTCAATGAAAGTATTGACCTTCTACCCTTTGAATACAACCAAAGGGAAAGCTGGAATCAATTGGGCACATCCTTGTTGTGTCAATGGACATAGGAAAGGTTTTATTGCAATCGATGACAGTGGACTAGTGAAAGTAGCAAGAATGGTGTTAAAAACATCACATACTCCCTTGGCTGCCTCGGTCAGCAAATGCTCCACATTTGTCTCATCTATTTTTGGCTATGAGATAATGCTTATCACTGCAGGATCTAAGCCGTGCTTGGTGCCTTGCTTCTTGTGGTTAGCAAAGCCAGTGCAGTGTGGAAGGGGACTTGTATCCCCCCTGCAAAATTAAGGTGCATCTGTGCAGATCTGCCATTAAAGTATTTAGTAAGACATTCTCTTAGATTACCTGCAGTAAACACAGTTGATCTAGTTATGAGCTTTTCAGTGATGCTCACTAATGAACAACTGACAAATCTATCTTCTCTACCTGTATTGTGTTCATTACTGGTAATGGGTTAAGTGAGGTTGCCCACAGCTGTACTTCGGAGAGATCATTAGGAGAACATTTTGGCAGAAGTATGCACTGAAGGCCAGTCATTGATTTGGATTTATGTTGGTGGCCCTGGACTCTGTGCATTTGACTTGGTCCTCACGGCTAAAAATATGGCACTTTCCAAATCCATTTCAGTCATCAGCCTGGATTATCCATACCCTGCACTTTACCCAACCTGTGAAATCGGGTAGAAAGGGCCAGTGCTCTAAGTGAGGAGCACTTCACACAGGTATAAATGACTATGCCAAATCATGGGGAATCGTTGCATTTGCCCCCCTTCTTCCTAGCACGGGGCACATGCATGGCTGCTGGTGTACACGTTTACATGGCATTGGAGGTGGTATACAGCTGTTGTTGAACGGCCACTGCTCCATCTCACCATAAGTGTCAGCATCAGCAGCTCTTGAATCTGCAATCACTCGCATTCAAGCCTGTACCTATTTCTTCTGCTCTTTCCTATTGTCCCTTCCCAGCTGGCTGAGGAGGTGCTGTTCTGGAGCCAACCTAAAGCTAATTGACAAGCCATTCTTTCTTTGTTATTTGTTGCAATCAAAGTGGAACCAATGGCTTTTGACAGGAAGCCTGTTCCTATTAAGGCCTTTGGAAGAGACATAGCCCTGATGGGCTTGTAGCATTCGGACTTTGGTGTTTGTATAACAGACAGTTAGTTTTACATTCATGCCTATTACTCTCTAGAATATTGCATCATGATGAATGACAAACTGCCCCTATCATGGTATTTTTTTGTGCAACTGTTAATGCTGAAACAAAACAAAACAATGTACGGTATTTCTGAGCTGGCTAGGAGTCCTTGTGAATGAAAGGAAATATTATTCTAGTGGGGAACATGGCTTGTTCAGTGATAGCTGTAAATTATACAGAGCGTTTGTTCCGACAGAGCAGAATACAACTCTCTACAGTCTGGGGCTGCCTTTTAAGGCCAGTAAACAGAGTAGTTTTAGTCCCACCCACGCTATTACAAAGAACAAATGACCATTGCGGCATCCATTTTTGCACTGCAGCCCCAGCTGGCTCTTGTCCTTATGTTGCTATCCATCTGTATGCTTGAAGTGGCATTGAAGGCAAGGAGAGTTTTGCATGGTGCTCAGTGTCAGGATATACAGAAGACGACCGGGCAGACCTCAGATCCCTTGCTGATCCGGTATCCCCCACTGTGATATCCATAATACCTACATGTGTTATTCCAAACACGATGGGTTTTCTACAACTGCAGAGGAGGTTATACAAGCCTTCCTTGAGGTTTCAGCTTCAGGAGATTTCCTTCTGGGTTTTGACTTTTGGGCTGAAACAGAATCCAGCAGTCCTGGGGTGCTGGAGATAGGACAGGAAGAGGGAGCATTTACCACAGTTGAAGCCACCAACTTTACCTAATTTTAGGACAGATCTGGAGGAAAGCAGCAGCCCATCATCCTAAACCAGCTGGGAAGCTCTGCATGTAACTCAGGCCCAGAATGCTCGAAGCTTGGCCACAATTTATATTTTTCATAAAGATCGAATCAAAGCTTTGAAAGTGAGTCTGGCTTGATCCAGAAAATATGGAAGCGCGTAGGACTCTTTACTTCCATGAGTACTGACCACTGACCCGAACTGGGGTGGAACAAAGACAAATTAATGAGCAATTAACGGTAGGAAGGAACAGAAACATGTCTCTGCCCCACTGCCCAAGTCAGTATATTGAGGGAGGAAATGCATGCTGCACTAGTGTCCCAAATCTGCCCACAGGGGACCCCTAGACCCCCAAGTTTCTCCCCACTGCATTGCCACTCATCCCAAGGAGCAGAATGAGATTGCCCTATTACCTTGAGGTATCTCTGTTGCTCTGTCCTTACACTGGACTCGGCAGCTGCAGAGAGGGATCTGTGCGGGCCCCAAGTGTCCCTGTAGCCCCCACTTTTGGGTTATGGAAGAAATTATAGCTCCCTCTTTTCCTGGAGAGAGTCAGCCTGGACTATCCCTCCCCCAGAAATCACTCTTT
>NW_005841857.1:4059760-4076795 GCF_000455745.1 Alligator sinensis
TATTACATAGGATTAATTATGCAAATTATGCAAACAAAACAGACCAGAGGTTTGGAGTCAGAAAAGCAAAACAGCAGAGTTGTACCTTCCCATTTAGGTTCTTACTTCATTTGGGTCCTTACTTTCTCATCTAGATGGGGCTGCCCTTAGCCTTCCTGGTAATCGTGGTTAGTGAACCACCCAAAAGCCTGAGAACCAGAGATGAATACTGCCGCCTAGTTAGGCTCTAAAAAGCCTGCAAGCCAGCCCCACAATTACCATTATACTAATGAGCCACCAGAATCCCCCAGAAAGTGCTGGTGTGTACCAAGGGATGAGGAAGTCTGCTGGCTTGATGGACCATTACTCCCCGATGCGTCTTCCATTGTGAAGTTGCTTGGCCGCATCATAAGCAGACAATGCGGAGTGCCACCCGTCTAGCAATGGTCTTCGCCCTAGTGCATAATGACATGTAATATAATTAGCTGAGTTCCCTGACTAAACCATAGCCAAAACCATAAAGATATGCATAGCATAATCCATACAGTGATAACAATAGCAAAAATGTCTACAGCGTCACACGGGCTTTCCAATGAGACTGAACATGCTGTATCAGTACAATAAAACACAAGAAAACAGTCAGTTATGTCATGCTGCGAACCCAAAATATAATAGGTTCGTGACAAGTAGGTGCAGAGCTAGTGCATCACTTCTATCCCCCATAATGGGGCTAAGAGAGGAGGCTAAGGCATGACCTAGGTCATTACAAGGCCATTAGAGACAGAGCCTAATCTAACTCCAAGGCACCACCACCCACGTACAGGTGCAGTGCACTAGAAGAGTGAAATGGGGTCAACGAGGTTAGATGCCCAGGCTTTCAGTTGACTATGTGGGGAGACTTAAGCGCCTCCAAAGGATGAGCCATGTCTTTTTATTGCTCAGCAGGGCAGCAGCTCAAGGAAGCCAAGGGAAACATGGGCACAAGGGATTGTCTGAACTCCCACTTCTACTCCACCTCAAATGTTAGGTGCTCGACTTCAGCTGAAAGTGAAAGGTCTCTGCTAAGTCAGCATCCAGATCTCTCATGGAGAGGGGGGTGGGATGCCTAGCTGAACCACAACACCTTAACACACCTATGTCTCCTGCACTGAGGTCTAGTTCAGGCCATAGCCCTAACAAAGTGACTGCTTGAAATATCCCCCGTCATCTCCTCTTTTCCCCAGGTACCTATTGCAACCTGCACAGGGTGACAACAGGCTACCCTAGTGAGCCTAACACATGGGTGAATGCTTCAACATGGACCAACTCCCTAGTGCTCAGAGCGGAGGGGGCTAGAGCTAAAGTACATGAACGGTTGCAGCTTGAACTAAAGAGCAAGGGCTGTAGCCAAGGATGTATTTTATTAAAAGGCTTAGCTCCTCTGTGAATTGGGCACAGATGGGGCTGTAAAACACACACCCAGCAATATGTTAAGCATGCAGCAAAGACAGGATATTCTCAGCATCCCTACCATGTGGTTATTGATTATTAGAGCTTAGCGACAATTGAGTTCAGAAGCAGAAACCACAGAATTGCACCCAGCCTTTATAGTGCGGGACTGCTGAACAACTGGCCTGGGATGTCCTCCCCATTGTGCTAAGCCCGGCAGAACCAGAGCAAGCACCAGTTTCAACCCCAGAGCTCTTCCAGCCCTAAATTTTGATCAAGGGGCACTTGACACTCTCAGGGGAAAAAAAAGAAAATTGAACAGTCTATGCAGAAAAGCCATCAAGCCTCCAGGCAGGCAATAGCATTACCTGAATGGGTTTGATTTCACTGCAGCTGGACGAAAACAAGCTGCAATCTGTAGATGTTGAGAAAAGCCTCATCAGCACAGCTAAATGGGAAAATAACCCTAGAAATACTGCCGAGGTAAAAGCCTTTCCACTCGGGCTTATCTTTCCAATGACTGGGTGTGAGGAGAACATGTTGCTAACTGTGTAATGAAGCACAGATTGAAAATTGCTTAAAAGCCTGTGCACAGTAAAGAGGAAGATTTTACCCAATGGTACTCAGAGAAATTATTGTAATTGCACTTTTTAGTTATTACCAACTTGGTCTCCAGCACCTCAACAAGAGCCATTATACAACTGCTCTGGGACCATTATCAGTCAACAAAGGCGCTGCCAAATCTTTTTTAAAAACTGTATGTGTGGGGTGGGGGGAGACGTACATTTAACATGATGTGTATTATTGTTGTTCCTTTGACATAGTTAAAGATTGCTATTGGGGTAGATTGGTATATGCCATGAGATACTAATGGCTTGGTGTATGAGAGAGAGAGAGACAGAGAGGACAGGTCAGGTAGGAGTAGCAAGAGGAGTGTTTAGAAAGCGAAAGCAAAGAGTTGGTGTTTGATGCAGCAGAGGGAGGGAGTGACAAGGTCAAATTTATGGACTAGGGAATATATTGAGGGTGTTTCAAGGGAGCTGCCTAAATCCAGGGCTGCCAAGTTCTCAGCACAATTTGGAAGAGTTTCAGAGCTCCTGTAATTTCTCCTGGCTACCAACGGCCTCCAAGGAGCGGTGATGGCAGCAAGCCATTACCAAAGGACAGAGCTATCCCAGTCAAGTGCCTTAAGGTAGACAGAACAGAGGCCCTAAATTAAAGTACTGGGTTTTAAAAACCCCACCTCAATTTAGGGCTGAATAAACCCCCATGAGGTGCGCACACCCCGCTGACTTACCTGCCTCTCCAGCGGAGAGGGGAGGGCGAGCTGCCGGCGGGCGGAGCGGTCCCTGGGCTGCGGGCTGGGGTGGCTAGTGCTTCCCCGCAGGTGGCACCCACCTGCAGGCACCTGTCTCGGGTGGTCCCAGGGGGCACTGAAGCTGCGGAGGGAAGCACTGGACCCCTGTGCAGCTCAGGTAGGCAGGCTCGAGGGGTGGAGTGGGGATCAGGCTCACTGCTTTTCTTGGGCAGAGCTGCTTTCCCAGGCTGCTGCCAGGCTGCCTACAGGGCTTTCTGCAGAGCCGCGGAGCTGCACAGAGCCCGGTGCTTTGCTCCGTGATTGTAGGGGCAGCAAACTAAATCTCCTCGAACGACTTTTAGTTTGCTGCGCCCGAAGTCATTTAAGGCACATTACACCACCAAATTTCCTACAGCGGCTGGAATTAATACGCCTCTGAAGTCTGCAAACACCGACACCTTTAAAGCGGTGCAAAAGCATTTAGCCCACATTAAAGTGTCGTGCAAACACACCTCTTATTTCATCTACACATGGCCCTAGCTCCTAACTACAACCAGTGTGCTAGCATCCTGTAAGAGTGTTGTACAGGAGCTCATATAGGGGCTCTATGGATCAATGAGGGCCATTTGGGATTACTCCAGGGCGGCATGAGCTTGGAGGGGGAGAAAAAGAGTTGGTGAAAGCAGGGGATCAGGATTTGAGATATGTTGCTTTTCGGTTTGCAGGAAGAAAAGCTGAGCTCTTAACATCATAGCTAGCTAGAGGTCCAGTCATTCTCCCAGCAGAGGATAAATGGCCAATCTTGAGGATAAATGGCCCCTTGAAGCAGTAGCACCTGCAGGTTGTTGTAATACTGCTCTACCACTGCTGAGGTTAAGAGGTAGTAATCTCCTCTCTCCCACTGCCTACAGGGCCTGCATCCCAGCCAGCTGTTCAGTTTGCATCCCGGATTCAAGGAGCTGGGACAGGTGGGAAAACAAAGAGATAACATGCCTTGCCAAAGCTGTGGTCAGTGGGAAACCATGGATAAGTTTATCAGTGACTTGTGTAGCCAACAACTGCAAGACAGGAGCTAGGGCCATGCAGGTAACTCTGGTGTGCTGCTCTGACACCTGTTTCGGAGCGGTGCCTGGGTCATGCTGGCACTGGACTATCTGCCACAAATGCTACCTTCACAGTAAGTCTGAACATATATCTTTTTAATCTTCTGTGAAATATGAAATGTCATAACCAGAAGGAAAGCTGACTCTACATCCCGCTCGCCCCCAAACAACTTTGAGGTAAAGAGACTATTCCAACTTTCCTCTGAGCCTGATCTGCATAAAATGAATTCTTTCAAACAGGAGATTTTCCCACACCTTCAACTCTCCTCTGAAATATGAACTTTCATTTCTACCTAGGAGAACTTTTACAATCTTTTCTCCTATGTCTGAAAAAGGGTGTCTGGGCCTGAAAACTTGTATTTAAAAAATTTTTTTTGCAAACATCTAGCTGCTCTAATAAAAGATATCGCCTCTACCACGAGTTCGGACTCCTTCCATCTGAACATGACACCTGAGAGCATCCCTTCGAATCCATAGCACTGACTGGGAGGTTCTCCTAAGGCAAACCTGCCTTTCAGGCACCACGGAGATGAGGGTCCTGGGAGGAAGAAATGCTCCTTCCTTCTTACCCGCCCCGTCCCTTTGAACTGAATCATTCACTCTTCTGATGAATGCCCATGTTGCAGGGTGGCACGTTCACAGTCAGGATGGCTCTGTTGCCAGTGTGTCCCACTAAGCCACTTTGTCCAGGGAGGTAATTTCCTCCTGTCTCTTTAAAAGCAGCGGCAACAGAAATAATATTTAAAAAGAGATCCACTGATGTCCCCTTGCCTTTCCTTTCCAGGAGGTGCTGGCTGGGAATCAAAGCCAAAGATGTTCTTCTTTCAAGAGCAATAGGAAGCAAGGGAACCTTGAAAGGAAAGGTAACTGCAGAGGAGCAGGCAGCTATTCAGTTGCAAAGCAACCTGCCTGGGCTGTTTCCTGTGCTTTTCTCCTCACCTTCCACTTGATCAAAGGCCAATCTCCACCTCCTGCATAATACATGAAGCCCAGGCAACTAACAGCAAGCATCTCTTCTGAAAGGGAGTGTGTGCATGTGGCAGGGACTTTGATGTCTGCACTCCCTGAGTGGCCTAATGACTGCTCTTCCACTGTTTACCATCGTGCACAACACACCCCCAGTAAAGAATTGCACTCACCCACATTGTGTTCCCTTGATAAAAGAAGTTCCTGCCTTGTGTTTTGCAGGATTTCTTCACTTCACTGAGAAAGCCCTTTTTTTTTCTTTTTTTTTTTTTTAATATCATCAGTCTGGCCAGGGCTATTTGAATCTAAGCAAGATAAAGGACCCAGCTCCCCACAGACATTGTGACAAAAGGTTGTGCTAGAGGTGCAGATGGACGAGGGTAGGATAATATCACAGAGGAGAAGGAAACATTCTCAGCACTGCACAAAGAAAAACGATTAAACCTTGATATCATAGGAAACTCCCTTCCCTCTTAGAAGCAAAGACACGGGGAAATTGGTCCTTGATCCTTCTTTTATGACCATATGATATACGGCCTCATTTCACAGCAATTTTGAGTGGTTCCTGGAGCTCTTCACACCTCGACTGTCCTTACATTAGCACCTTAACGTGGTTTTAAGCACTCCTTATGTGGCTCAAAGTAGCACCACTGCAGGACAGGATTATCTGTGCTACCCAGCTCCTGTCCCACGAAAGTGTGGCCACTCCCTACAGATGTGCCACCCAAGCTGAAGTCCTCCAGTATCCCAGGATCTCTCAGACCCCCACCATAAAGCGGGGATAGAAACCTGTCCTGGCTCACCGGCCCTCTAGGGGCAACTTGCAGCTCGAACTCCTAGTCCAGCCCCTGCTCCCCAGGCCTCTCGTGGCAAGTCACAGCGGTGCAGGTTGGGGAAGTTTTCTAGCCGAAGGGTGCGATTGCTCCATTCTCCAAGCTAGTGCTTACACGGATCAACATCTGTGCGGCTCGCAGCGTAAGGTGTAACAAGGCTCAAAGTCCAATCCACTTTAGTGTAAGCTGATTTGTAGAAGCCACGCTATTTCCTGAGCCACGAGGCTTTGCTTATATAAAGAGATTCATGTTGTTCAGCCACGAGGGGTGATCGCAGTGTGTGAGAGGTTTTAATGAATGATCTCTCAACATGGCAGCTGCCTCATTTCCCTCCCCTAAATCTGTCCTACCTGGCAAGGGGACTGAACAGAGTCGCATACTCATCCCAATCTGCTTTGGTCTGCTGCTACTTCTAAGAAAACACCAGGCTACCTGGTGTGTTATCACCACCAAGTATTCCCCAAATCCCTGCAGATGGGTGTAATGCTTTTCTTCCCGTTTTATGGCTACCTAGGGTTTTTTTTCAGAGAGAGCTCAGCCATTTCTCTTACAGCATATGAGTGATGCATGCTTAATTAATACATCTTCCTACTTAACCTTCTGCAAAAGAAAAAAAGCAAACCCCCTCAACCTTGTATTTACCATGTAGCTCTTAGGCGCACAAAAGACACACTCTGCTTCAATGAAAAATATATTCCAATAAGTAGAACTAATTGCAAAAGATGAGATGGCCATAAAACACATTATTATGCACCATAAATACAATTAACAATAAATTGATCATTAAAAGAGGATGTTATCATCTAGCCACTCTGCTGATGTTAGCTATATTTCCTGTAACTTAACTAACAATTAACATGAAAGGGGGGGAAAAAAAAAAACCCCACATGATAGATAGTCCTTACTTACACAAGCCAAGTCCACTAAAATAAATCAGGATGTCAAAGAGAATCAAGACTATTGACTTCAGAGAGTTTTTGTATTAATTAAGCAATGCATGTTCTGTACCCAAAACATTTTAAAATGTAATTTAATACTCAGGATATAAAAGCTTTATTTTTTATGGTGTATTATTTTACTGCTCAGGAAGAATTCAAATTGGAAAGGAAGGAAAATGAGCAGGAATACAGAACCAAAAAAATCTCACATGTCCCCTCCTGGGGATGTGTTCATAGATTCATAGATGTTAGGGTGGGAAGGGAGTGAGTCCAACCCCCAGGCCTGGGCAGGAAACAGTACTGGGGGGTCACACAACCCCAGCTAGATGCTTGTCCAGTCTCCTCTTGAAGACCCCCTGGTATGAAAAGACAAATGCAAACATTGTCAAAAGCTTGCATTACAGAACTTGCTGTTTCTGTGTCACAAACCTGGGCTTTCACTCAGAAGATATGATGTTTAAACTTTTCTATGGTTTCAAAGTTAAATGATGCAGGAACGATAAAATTTGTGGGGTTCTTAAACACCCAGGATGAAATGCTGGACCTTTGTACCTAACATGTCAAAGATAAAGATTTCTCACCGGACAGAGCTCTAGTTCTCACCTTCTTTCTCCAGAGACCTAGGTAATATCATGGGACAACTGTCCAGACAGCCAGCCCAATAGCACGGGACAAACTGGATAAAATATTATCCTGCAAACCTTTCTGGGGATTCATCTGTGATAAGCAGGAAGGACATCTGCACACTCTCACCTGCACCGCACTTATTTATAACTGGATGCTTGGTCAGTGCTGGGGGTATTAAATAGGCTCTTCATTAAGCCTTTCTTTGCTGCTGCCATATGGGATGTGCATGCCCCATCACAAGCTACCTCAAAGCATCAACACCAGGATTCTTGCAGCAATACAGTAGACATGGTCAAAAATGCTTATTAGTTGTATAACAATTGTAGCTGAAGGCATAGGATCATAGGATTAAAGGACCTCAGAGACCATCCAGGCCACCCCCTGCCCCAAGAGACCTGGAAGGCTGCATTCCTGAATCATCCCAGATAGGTGCCTTAAAAAAAATGTCCAAGGAAGGAGATCCCACAGTCTCCCTTGGCTGCTTGCTCTTTGGTCCTCCTGTTTTTAAAGTTAAGAAGCTTTTCCTGAAATTTGTTCTACATTTTCTTTGCTGCAATTTAACCCCATTGCCTTAAGTTTGCCCCACGGGGCACAGAGGAATAATTTTTCTCCCACTTCTAAGAGCAGCGTTGGAAAATTGCTGTCACAAGATCTCTTTTGTGCTGGACTAAACCTACCTACCTCTCAACCTTTCCTCATGTGGTTTGCTTTCTAACCCCTCCATCATCTTTGTGGCTGTCTTGTGGATCCTCTCTGGTTTCTCTACAACTTTCTTAAAATCAGGTGTCCAGAATTAGACAACAGGCTCCGACTGAGGGCAAACCAGCCCATAGTAGGGTGGTACTATCCACTGACATCCCTGGTATACAGTGCTTCTGTTAATGCAACCCAAAGCTGCATTCACTTTCCTTGTGACATCATTGCGTTTCTGACTCATATAACCCACAATAACCCCCAAATCCTTACCAGCGGTCCTACTTTCAAGCCAATTATTCCCCAATCGGTATTTGTACATTTAGGGTTTTTTCCCTTCCTAGGTATAGCACCTTGTGTTTATCTTCACTGAATTTCAAATGGTTGCATATTGTATAGTTTCCAATTTATCCTGAATGCTTTGCATTTTAATTTGGTCTTTCAAAAGTAATTGTGCCCCCTCCCTGTTTTGTGTCATCTCCAAATTATAACAGTGGACAGTTGATATCAATGGTGTTACATTAACTCTGAACTTGACTTGTATTTTTTTCTTTTTTAATTAAGGGAGGTATTTGGGCTTGTGGAAGTGCTCACACATGAAGGTACGTCTAGGAACATTTTTTTTGAGATCTGTTCTTTTTTAGGGTTTGCTTGATACCAGTCAGCATTATCATTTTTTTTATTGTAAGTATTATGGAAATACCAAGGGTCCCATTCAGGGATCTACATCCTATCTTGCTGGGTGCTGTACTTACAAACAATAGTCATTGTCCCAAGGGGCTTACAATCCTAGCTCGTGAGATGTAGGAGCACAAGCAACACACCTGGAGAGCGCAGTGGGCACACTTGAAAAATCCAAGTGAGCAGTTAAAACCCCAGTGACTTATAACATGCTCTTCCCTCCCGGGATATGATAATGAAAGAATAGGGAATTAAATGTTTCTTCTTCCTGAGGACCCCTCTTGCTGATTCACCGCATTTGTTTAGCAGCTCACACAACAATGAAAAGCCAAAACACCCTCTTTTCGGCAGGTGGGCTGATGGCTAGAGGGGAAAGTGTTTCCTAAGGGATTTGCAGGGTGGTATTGAACAATTAACAGGCTCAAGGAAGACATTGGAAAAGCTCATAGGAGGAGTTCTCACATAATTAAAACAAATAAATAATTAATGCAGAACCACTCACTAAAAGCGAGATCATAAAAGAAGTCGTTCTGGAGCTTAATTTATCTGAAAAAGGTCCTTCCGTTTTTAAGTCCTAAGCACTCCATGAAGATCAGTCAATAGCTTGATGGAGGGACTGAGTGAAATAATAACGACAATCATAATTGTCATCATCATCATCATCATCATGATACAAGTAGGAGAGCTCCAGTGGGATCCTGGGAAGCAAGTCAATGCAAAAGTTAGAAGGAAAGGAGACATCCTTTCTTCTCCAGCATTTCCTTCTCTAACTCTTCACATTCCTCCTTTCATTCTACCTCACTCCTATGTGAATACAGGGCAAAATCACATAAAAGAACACAGCCTTTTATCCTGGGATCCCACATACGTACAAGCCCATTGTCCCTCTTTATGTACCTGGGGAGTATCCGGAACAACCATTTCCCCTGGCACATCTGCAATTAAATCAAGCTAATTGCAATTCATCACTTGTCAGGGACAAGCTATGTTTGAAAAGTTAGGCAGCTTCCGGTTTTTGACACTGCCTCAAATACGATACCTTTTTTGCCCATGCTGAACAGAGGCCAACGACCCCTCCACCTGTGTCCAATCCATAGGAGCCACTACTCAATGGCAACTTGGGCCAGATCCAACACCTTCTGTAGTCAGTGGAAGTCTTTCTTTGGTGCTGGGGTCTTGGATTCAGACAGTAATTCCCTTTTTTGTTCTATATGTTGACCTGCCTTTTTCTGTCCTGACATCCTTATTGACTCCTCTCCCAGTCAGTCAGGACATAGCAATACAAGAAGGGCATGGTGGCCACAACTCCTGACATCTGCCGGAAGACCTACTAGGGTCACCAATCCCCATGTCAAATATTCTTGCATTGAGGCCACAAGCGTTTCATCCATACTTTCGTTCCAGGCAGTCCAGAAACAGCTGGGTGTGCTCCTGCTCACAGGATACACCTCTGCTCTGGAACCAGAGGTAGAAGGTAGGACTGGAAAGAACCTGCCATGTCAGAGAGGGCAGTCCTTGCTGCCATAGGGAACCACATCAGAAAATCCCTCTCATGCACTGTCCAGCTCCAATGCAGTCAGGTGGCCTGCAGGGCTGATAGAAGGGCCAGGCTTTTGGAGGTGGGCAAGTGGGTGCGGACCCCATTTCTTCAATCCAGGACACGGAGCCCCTTTGGGCATGCCTGTCAGTGGTGGTGGAAGGGTGGGGGGCACAGGGTGAGTTTGACACCCCCGACTTAACACAAGATGTAGAGAGAAAATGGACTGTAAAATCTTTAGGTCAAGGCTGATTGTACTGAATGCAAATGCAAGAATAAGTAATCATTTATGTGATCACAGACTTTGTGAGCCAACCTCTTATTCATGAAAGGCATTTATAGGCTGTTGACTGGAACAAATGTGAATATCCAGACATAGCACTCTTGGCTCTTTGATTGCAGAATGCTTTCCAAAGGGAATTGCCATCATTATTACAGTTGTACATATGGGGAAACTGAGGCACAGGGCATTACAGTAAACTGTCTGAGCTCTCATAGCAGGGTAGTGGCAGAACCGGGACTAGAAAGAAGGTCCCTAGATAAGACTGCCTTTCTTTCAGCTGAAAAAAAGAATTGCTTTGCTACATTAAGGGAGAAAGAAAGATCTTCATTATGAAATGTTTTACTTAGTCAGGCGTCAATTCTGTGAAATGTCAAAGTCTTTATTATTTTTTCTCTTAAGTCTCCTAAGCTTTTAAATATAATCACAGCAAAATTACTGTTTAATTGTCACTGCTTTTACTGTCACTCAGACAAATGGAAGGATTAAAACATAAATTAAATGGTGATTATGACATGGTACTCTTTTGCAGAATCTGAAATTAAATGTTTAATAATAAACTTAGTTGTTGAGAAGTTGATGATGAACTGTATGGGGAAGTGTGTTTCAGAGTGAATACCCAAAATATTTACTTTTAAAATAAGTTTAAGTCAGTTTTAATATAGAAAATGAGTCATTCACCAATCTCATGAAAAACCTGTGAGAGTTCCCTTGGGTATTTCTCAAAGGTGGGCTAAGAGTCATGTTAAAACATAACTGATAAAATGAACAAGGACCAAGCCCAGAAGAACCTATCCCTCTCAGCTATATGGAAGATCAGGAACTCGGCATCTTAACATCTCCTACATGCAGCTACAGTGCATAGGTACGAATTCTGGATATTCATTTTACCAACACAAATAGCTCCATGAAGTGAAATCCCTGCACCTCTTAAGTGCCTTAACTCCAGTCCTGGGCTTGCCCCTGTCACTGTACAATCTCTCACTAATGCAAGGTACTACCCATTGGGAGGAATAATCAAAAACACAAATAGAAAATGGGTGAAAGCTGGCTTGACCATCTGTGGCAGTCTACCCAACCCTGAAAGCTCCACTGAATTTCTCAACGTGAGGTTGATTTTGTTTCTTCAAGCTTCCAGGTCCATCTTGTTCTGCATTTTGCTTATAACAGACCTGGGCATGTGGGCATCAGGGACAGCAGTAAATCCCAACTTCCCTATTTCTAACTTCTGGAACTTCTGCACCTTATTTGCTTTCTCTGCCACCCCTGCAGAGAGATAAGAATGAAAGAGACAAAATGTCCACAGACTAATTCCTAAAAGGGCTTTACATAGGTACCATACTATAAGGTTCCATTATACAACATATGATTGAACGGAAAAATAGTATTTATGTGGCTTGGAGTGTATGAGGATGAACTCAAGGTCAATGCTAAATATGAGTGTAGACATATTCTAAATGGCTATGAATGCATGGTGGCAATCTGAGGCCAAAAGGAAATGTCTCAACCTTTCCCATGGCAAGTTCATCACATCAACAGAACTCAGTCAAAGGAATTCCCTTTGGTATCTATGATGGATCTATTTTCCTCCCTATCTGAAGCATGTTCTAGGTACCATGAAGGAGAAGGGCATAAGCATGGTGCAGGAACTTAGTGCTGTGGCACTTGGAGTATGGGATCCAAACAACAAGAGCATCCTGAAAGCCTGCAGAGTACCCTGCCACTACATGAAACCTCAGAGTATCTAATATCACCCAATAGTCAAGGGACATCTACATCAAGCACATCATGGGTCATCGCCAATATGAAGACAGATGAAGGAGATCATCAGCCAGAAATGAGACCAAGGAGGCAGACTGAACCCCCCTCACACATGCTATTAACCAACAAAGACTTTTAATGCCTTTGACAGGGTACTCAGAAACCTTCCTGAGGGCACATGAACAAACCATCCCGATATGCAGGAATAATAGCAAATGTGGCAAGTAATCACAGAACACTTTGGTCAGCTTAAACACACAGAGGAAGCTTACAAGAAGTGGCAGCTTGGACAAACAACTTGGGAGGAGTATAAGAATATTGCTCGGGCATGCAGGGATGAATTCAGAGAGGCCAAAGCACAATTGGAGTTGCAGCTAGCAAGGGACATGAAAAGTAACAAGAAGGGTTTCTATTAGTATGTCACCAACAAGAGGAAGGTCAGGGAAAGTGCGGTTCCCTCACTGAATGGGGGAGGCAACCTAGTGACAGATAATGAGGAAAAGGCGAAAGTATTCAGTGCTTTATTTACTTCAATCGTCACAGGCAAGGTCAGCTCCTAGACTACTGCACTGGGCAACATAGTTTGGGAAGAAGATGAGCAGCAGGGTTGTGTGAAATCACACCATTCCATTTTGACTTGCATTTCTTTGGAAGAGTGTTTTTTAAATTTTGTTTCGATTCGAAACCGCTGTTCCGTTTTGTTTTGTCGAAACAGTGACACTGCTTCAATGCTGTTCCAATGTTTCGCCCATAGGCTATAATGGGGAAGCTCGAAACAGCCTCTCTCATCTGGCAGGCAGATCGGGGGCCCACAACCCCAGGAGGGCTGCAGGGGCTGTGCCAGTCCCCGCAGCCCTCTTGGGGTTGCGGTTCCTGATCTGCCTGCCTAATGAAGGAGGGAAGCCGGGTGCTGCCGGTCCCAGGTAGGAGCACCCAGCTTCTCTCATCCGGCAGGCAGATCGGGGGCCGCAACCCTGAGAGGGCTGTGGGGGCTGTGTGATCAGGCTTAGTTCCCTTCCCCAGCCTAATCGTAGCACTGAGGAGGGGAGCTCAGCTCAGCTGGGCTGAATGCCCTTCCTCAGCCTGATCATAATGCTGGGGAGGGGAATTCAGCCGGACTGCTTCAAAAGTTGAAAAGTTTCAAAAATTTCAAAATGTTTCAACTGCCATCATTTCATTTCACAGCCCTTTGTTTTGTTTCGATTTTGCTGTTTCGAGTTTGAAATGATTCAAAATGGTGTCAAAAGGAAACAGTCGACAGGATTTTGCACAGCCCTAATGAGCAGTGCTCAGTGGTGAAAGAACAAGTTAAGGACTATTTAGAAAAGCTGGATGTGCACAAGTCCATGGAGCTGGATTCAATGCATCTGAGGGTGCTGAGATAGCTGGCTGATGTGATTGCAGAGCTATCCACTGTACAGTTCACAGACTGTTTTCTGCGTCCAGTGGGCCATTGTCTTTGAAAACTCATGGCAATGGGGGGAGACCCTGAATGACTTTAAAAGGGCAAATATAGTACCTGTCTTCAAAAATGGGAAGAAGGAGGATCCAGGGAACTACAGACCAGCCAGTCTCACCTCAGTCCCCAGAAAAATCATGGAGAAGGTTCTCAAATAATTAATTTATGTCCTTGGAGGAGAAAAATGTGATTAGGAACAGTCAGCATGGATTCACCAAGGGCAAGTCATGTCTGACCAACCTGATTGCCTTCTAGGATGAGATAACTGGCTCTTCAGATACGGGGAAAGCATTGGGCATAATATACTTGACTTTAGGAAGGCTTTTGATACCATCTCCCACAGCATTCTTGCAAGCAAGCCTAGGAATTATGGGTTGGATGAATGGTCTATAAGGTGGATAAAAAACCAATGGGATTATTGGGCTCATTGGGTAGTAATCAATGGCTGAATGTATAGCTGGCAGCAGGTATCAAGTGGGGTTCCCCAGGAGCCATTCCTGGGGCTGGTTTTGTTCAATATCTTCATTAATGATCTGGAAGATGGGATGGATTGCACTCTGAGCAAGTTTGCGGATGACACCAAGCTGGGAGGTGTAGCAGGTATGTTGGAGGATTGGGCCAAAAGAAATCTCATCTGACTCAACAAATCTCAAAGAGCAATTGCAAATTCCTGCATGTGGGATGAAACAATGTCATGCATCAGTACATCAGTACAGGCTGGGGGCTGACTACAGCTCTGCAGAAAAAGACCTGTGTGTGACAGTGGACAATAAGCTGGATATAAGTCAGCAGCGTGCTCTTGTTGCCAAGAAGGCTAATGGCGTACTGGGCTGCATTGGTAGGTGTGTTGCCAGCCGATCAAGGGAAGTAATTATTCCCCTCTATTCAGCACTGGTCAGGGCACATCTGGGGTACTGTGTCCATTTTTGGGCCCCCACTATAGAAAGTATGTGGACAAGTTGGAGAGAGTCCAGCAGAGATTAACAAAAACGATTCAGGGGCTGGGGCACATGACTTGTAGTCAGAGGCTGAGATAACTGGGTTTATTTAGTTTGCGGAAGAGAAGACTGAGCAGCGATTTGATAGGAGCCTTTAACTACCTGAAGGGGGGCTCCAAAGAGGATGGAGCTGAACTGTTCTCAGTGGGGGAGGATGACAGAATAAGGAGCAATGGGGTCAAGTTGCAGCAAGGGAAGTATAGGTTGGAGATGAGGAAAATCTTTCTTACTAGAAGGGTGGTGAAGCCCTGGAACAAGTTACGTAGAGAGGTGCTGGAATCTCAATCCTCGGAGGTTTTTAAGACGCGGTTTGACAGCTGTGTATGGGATGATCTAGTTGGGGCTGGTCCTGCTTTGAGCTGGGGGTTGGACTAGATGACCTCCTGAGGTCCCTTCCAACCATAATTTTCTGTGCTTCTATGATTCTATGACTTTTCCCCACCCCACCAACTGTACACCACAAGTTAAAATAATTTTCTAAGAACATCTCATCATTACAACTCCATACTAATGTGGTTACCATGCACAATGTCTTACTTTTCTCCTCATTGGTACCATGCCGTTAGAAATTCTTAACTCCCTATGCTCCAAGATAACATAGGCTGCTTGACTAATTTAATATTTTAGATTACATTAGCATATGCTAACTATGTACCCTGATACAACCCCACATGTGGAATTATATATTATCTCACAACTGTACAAAGCCATGTAAATAACCATAATTTCTCATGTTTTCTATTAAAAGTTTAAGTCTATTTTCATAAACATACTTTTATCTCATGGGGAGACTTGAAAAGATGGAGATTGACATGTGGACACCTCAGGTCTGGTTGCTTTAAGCGGATAATTGCATGTGGTGTCCAACATCCATGCCATGAATTGTATGATCCAGCTGTATAATGAGATGGAAGAGCAACAGGCAAATGCAGACATTACCAATGTCAGCCTCTCAACAAGACCTTTCATATGAGAGAGTTGTGGTATGTCTGACTGAGAGATCTTCTCGCACTTGCAGCAATCACCTCTTGTAGCCAGTTATGCTACATTTACTATAGCAACACCCAAAGACCGCCTCCCAGTATAATCAAAGTATTGGCTACCATACAAACATTTAAGACAACAGAACCCCACCAGAAGGCTGTGGAAAGCTGGCTTTGACTAAGTCAAAGACCAAATCTTGAGGTCTCGTATACTTAATAACATTGTTTTTTACAGTCTGTGTATGTATTTGTACTTCCACACAAGACAGCTGCAGAACGAGAGAGCACACACCAGGAAAAAAAGGACAATATGGATGATGTCCTGCTTAGTAACAATATGTGTCATGCTACACAGAGTCATTGAACATAAAAATGAGGGACGCACAGAGGGGAAAGGAGAACTGAGGCTATACCTTGCTCCCTCAGCATCCTTATACCCAGAAAGTAATGATTGTTTAATTATCTGTTATGCCTGTATACACTCATTTTTTACTAGCTTGGGGTAGCCCCTTGAGGAAAAAGGCTTAACTGTCAGTTGTAAAAGAAAAAGGGCCCGAAGGCAAAAACTCTATTGTTCCACAGGAAAAGTAGTTAAGAAAGCCAGCTCAAACAACACACATTCAGCTGCATCTTTCAATCAGATTCAAACCTTGGAGCTAATTTGACTTCAGCACAGCAGTACCGGGCAATACATGTGATGGAGTTCATTGCACAACAGCAGAGATGGATCCAGAGGCAGTGCAGGAGTGCAGTCACTCCCACCTTTTGCTGCTACCACCTCTGTCTCTGGTGGAGCCCAGCACTTCACACAAACTTTCCCTGCAACTGGAGCTCCTAAACCCATCAGAGACACTGGGGGACTGGGCAGGGAGCAGGCACAGGAAAAGGGTACCTGCCCAGTGCTTCCACTGTCCCCAACTGACCCAGGCATAGGGGCAGGGGGAGCCCATGCAGCCCCACTCCAGTCATAGGGAGCAGTTTTGCAGGGAGCCATGCTCAGCAGGAGATGGAGGTGGGGCGGGGGGGCAGGTTTTCTCTTCCTGCATCTACTCCCTGCTCCCCCACTGGGTCTCCAGATGGCAGGGGCAGGAGGAAGAACCTACCCCTCACTGCCACTGTCCCTTGCTGATACATGCAGGGGTGGGGGGCCCAGGGAAGTTCCTGCTCCACTCCAGCTGAGAGCTGTGGGGAATGTCTTTTTGGTTGATCGAGCTGGGCCAGGGACAGCGGTGGTAGCAATGGGCATTGGGTTCCTTCTTCTAGCACCTGGGCCCCTGGCCATCAGGGACACATGGAGAGAGAGGCAAGCACAAAGCAGGTGCAGGAAAGAACCCACCAACCACCACTGCTGTCCCTGGCTGAGCCCAGCACCCTGCAAAGCTGTTCCCCGTGGCCCCAGGATTCATGAGGTAAGAGGGGTGGCTTGACTTCTGCCCCACACCTAGGTCAGGCAGTGGTGACAGGGGGCAGCC
>NW_005841857.1:4077092-4117535 GCF_000455745.1 Alligator sinensis
CCCCCCCCACTTCCTGCACCTGCCCATGCCATGCCCTCTCTAGTGCCCAGGTGCTCCAATCACACTTTCTTCTCATTCCCCATCATGGTCTGAGACAGCATGTTGCACTGTCCCTTTACTGAGTGCTAGAGCCACCTATGCATGACAGTGTGATGCTGGTTTTAGTGCCAACGGCACCTCGCTATGAGGAAACGGAGTCAAAATGTCAACCTATTGTACAGTCAGTCTCTGGTATGGGTTTGGGTGGGGGGGGGTTGGTAGATATTGTGGAAAGGAGAAATTATTAACAGGGTTGATAGGATTTTATTTGATAAGTGGTAAAGTCACTGATTGTTTTTCCCCTGTTCCTCTAATACCATGACTTGTCCTTTACTTCTTTGCATTCACACAGTTCATTTTCATTCCTGATGTGACTGCACTGACTCATACCAAGCACAAATTTCACTGCATAGCACTTTAACTCTTCTACCATGTGCCAATGGCATTGACAATGACCAATTGCAATCTGTCTTCAAGTCCTTTTATAAACTAAAAATGAAAGCTCAAGGCACCATCCAGAGTCAGTCACTTATTTCTGTCCTTTATTTCTCCTTTTGTCATTCCTGGGACCATGGCAAACAAGGAGCTTTTTTTGAGGGGGGGAAAGAGAAAAAGGGTCAAGAGAATAATAAAAAAGGTGTGTGTGTGCGTGTGTGTGCGTACATCTGCATGTGTATTTGCAAATAAGAAACTGAGCATCGGTACATTTGAGTTCAGTTAACACACACACCACAAACGACACATTCATGTTACGACAGTCCAAAACTGTCTTACCCAAAACTCCATCACCTAAACAGCTTTCAGAGGTCAAATGAACTTTAGTAGCATTTGAGAGGGTGTGTTTCTCAGAAACCTGTTATGCCAGCTTGCACTCCAACCAGTGTCTCTTTCTCATGTAATCAGACAGTGGCCCCCTCAGCTTGGGTATATTTTGCTCAGTTACTTTACCCTTTAGAGTGCAGTGCTGTTAGTACCCTATTGCCACAAGTGCTTTTCAAAATAAAAAAAAATAATTCAAAAAAGAAAAGGCCGAGTAGCTGGAATTATGGGTAAACCATTTTAAAAATAATATAAATCAACCTGACCAGAATTGACATTACTCCAACTCTCCATTAGGGGAAGCAGGCAACATAATTCTTAAGGTCTTCTAGCCCTGGGATTTTCATAATTAATTTATTATTAGGGCTGTGCGAAATTTCGTCAAGTGTTTCATTTCAAAGCTGTTTTGACGCTTTTCGAACTTGAAACAACAAAATCGAAATGAAATAAAAAGCATCAAAACAGCTTCAAAATGAAATAAGGGCACTCACAATTTTTGACACATTTTTGTGTTTAAAAGCAGCCCAATGGTGGGAGGCAGGGGAGAGCCAGGGCTGCGGTCTGAGCGGCTCTGTAGCCCCATGTAGCGCAGCCCCAGCTCTCCCCACCTCCCAACACTGTGCTGCACTCTGTGGGGCTGGTGGAAATGATCGGGGTACAGCCCCAGCTCTGCCCACCTCCCTCCACCAGGCTGTGCTCCATGGGAATGGTGGAGCCTGAGTGCAGCCCTGGCTCTGCCCACCTCCCGCTGCTGGGCTGCACGCAGCACTGGTCCCAGGTGGCAGCAGTAGTCTCCTGTCATCCAGAGCAGATCCAGGGGCCCGTACCCCTGGGAGGAGTCCAGCACAGCCATGCAGCCCTCCCAGGGGTGCGGGCCCCTGGATCTGCACCTGGATGATAGGAGGCTAGTGCTGCTGCCTGGGGCCAGTGGCAGAATCAGTCTTTCCTGGAGCCGGGTGCAGCCCTCACCCATTGCTGGTCCCAGGCGGCAGCAACAGCCCCCTGTCATCTGGCGGAGATCCAGGGGCCCACACCCCTGGGAGGAGTCTGGCACAGCCCTGCAGCCTTCCTGGGGGTGCAAGCCCCCGGATCTGCATGCCATATGACAGGAGGTTACTGCTGCCAGCAAGTGTCATGAATTTTGCTTTCAAGATTTTGAGGTGCATTTTCCAAGAAACCTCTACACCTATCTCCTCAAACCTTGGCAGGCTTCATGCCCTCAGAAGGGACTACCATCTCTGCACGTTTCATCTGGATCAGGTAACAAATGACAACATTTTAGGCATTTTCATGATTCCCCATTATAGCCTATGGGCAAAACATCAAAACGAGTCAAAACAGCGAAACAGTTTTGACAAAATGAAATGGGACAGTGCTTCAAAACAAAACCAAACGATGAAACAAAACACCGTCCCTTCGAAATGGCAAAACGGATGTCAAAATGAAACAGTGGTGTTTCGCACAGTCCTACGTATTATTACTCTTGAATGTGTAGTTTTATTCCCATTGAGCAGAGGTGAAATTAGCTGTTGTGGTCAATGGGGGAAAAAAAATCATGGTTAAGTTCCTGATCTCACTGAAGTAAAATTAATAGTTGAATTCCTGGTCCCACTGATAGTAAAATTTCTATGTGCATCAATGTGGGCAGAATTTCACCCTGGGTCTTCTGATCAGGGCAGTGGACTAGCCATTCTAAGGCCTGTTCCCGCATACGCTTCAGATTTCCTGGGGCAGTCACTTATTCTGTCAACTCTTCTCTTTCCCATCTACAAAACAGGACTAATAATATTTCCCTTCTCCCATTATTTTTCTATCTTTAAATTGTATCTTGTGCATTCAGCATTTATATACAGCAAAGGGTTTAGTTTCTATAGCCAATATCACATAAGAACTACCACTTACTGGATCAGGCCATAGGTCCAGCTATTCCACTACCCTATTTCATACAGTGGCTGGGAGCAGATGCTGATGGAGAGGGTGACCAGGGCACCACAATTTTCTACCCCATGCAACCTCCAGCGGTTAGTGAAGTGAAATAGATAACATCCCATCCATCTGCCTTTGCCTCACCACTCAAATGACCAGCTTTCCATTTCCAGCTGGGTTGAAAACTAAGCTGAGACAAGAACTTGAGTTCACAACTAGAATTGTATGGAGCTATCTTAACAGGTGTATCAGCAAATCCCATCTATCGCAATGTAGATGTGATAGATGACTCTGATTTAGTTGGGATCATCAGGGTTCACTCGGGGCGCATCTATAGGTGCATTGATGTGCTTTGGTTAATGCACATTAAATCTAGTACCTCTGGCTGCCCGTATACAAGCCAGGAGGCTGCTCTGACGTGCTGTAATTACAGCACGTCAGAGCAGACTCAATTAATCGCGTCTGCTAGAGACTGGGAATTACCGTGCTTCAGATAGTCTCCACATCTTGTGTATCAGCGGCCTCACATTTCAAAATGTCAGTGGGAGCGCTTTAACTAAAGCTTGTTCAATAAGGTTTAGATAAAGTGCCTCCACTGCCATTATGAAGTGCGGGGACGCTGATACATGCGACGCTCTGGGCACTTTAATTAGAGCAGCTCTAATTAGAGCGCCTGCTCCCCACACCCCCAGAGCACATGTAAAATTGCCCTCTAGTGTGAGTTACTAGGAAAATGTGCATTAGCCTATCTTAATGTACATGAACTAAAGAGCATGGGTTTTTAGTGGTGCTTTAATGAGCATTAGTTTATTTTAATGCACATTAACTAAAGAGTGCGCTTTTTAAATGAAGCTTTAATACACATTAAAATAGGCTAATGCACATTAAAGTACGCATGTAGACATGTCCTCTGATATATAAGAAATTTTCTACATTTCATCTAAAAAAAAAAAGGAGTAAAAATAGAAGAAGTTACAGAAGAGAAAGGCTGATGTGAGTTTTTTTGAATTTTTGCTCATGTTTCAGTTTAAAAATGTCACTAAGTTAAGGCACAGAGAAAATGATACTTGCCATCACTGACAGTAAGCTCTGCTCTTTTGTTGTGCTCTTTATCTGTATCCATTTATGCTGCTGCCTTCCATTACCTCCCATGTAACTGCCTCCAAATGGTTAGGGAACAAGTTGAATTAAGGAAGGTTGCATCGCATTTGACTGTAATTCAATTTGACCACACAGCTGAAAAATGTGGATGAGGTTTTTATTAAAGAATGGCAAGATTTACACTGATCAAAATACATTGCTTTTATGAACTGGTCAAATGTAAAGTAACTGTAGCATTATAGTATGATTTTGCTAGCTCTCATTTTTCAGGCTGAATGGCATAATGTGTTTCCTCTAAAAAGAGATATTTTAGTAGAACAAATTGGATAAGTTATTGATGGCCTGAATGCACAAAATAATGTATTTATTTAGCTGAATAAGGTTTGGGCACAGAGGCTCTTTTAAGCCAATCTCCTGGGTTTTTTTTCAAAGTAAGCAGCATTACAGGTATCATGTAACTGTAATGGCACATGCAATCTTAATGAGCTCAAATTGAGGCAGCACCATTTCAGAATTTATTCTGTAAATGAATACGCCAGAAATGTGACAACCATGTTGCTAATTAGACAAGCAGCATTCAACTTAAATGATTCCAAAGAGGTTTCTCTTTATCTTTCTGATTCAGTGATACAAACAGAGTGCATTATTAATGGGGCCTTTCTTGTATAAATCATGGGGATGTGTTTTGTTTTTACTTGGGTTTTTATTATTTCTACTTTTTATTTTATGCTCTGATTGATGCCAGCAGGTTTTGGTCTGAGTGATGATCCGCCCATCTACACATGCATTAATGCACCATAATTACGGCACATTTAGTTTAGTACCTGTAATAACACGTACTAATTGTGTTATAATCGGTGCTACTGTGCATTAACACAGGCACATGCTTTTTAAGTAATGCTAATGCGCAGTAGACTAATTCTACTGTGCATTAGTGCATTAGCATGGTAATGCTCAATAGAATTGGTCTTCTGTGCCATTAGTGTCTCATGCAGATGTGCCCTGTAACTCACTGGGCATGTCTCCATGAGACTACGCATGTGCTTTACTGTGCAGTAAACTAATTTACTGCACACTAAACTGTCACCGTGTACATGTGACACACAATTAGGGCACAGTAGATTAATTTACTTTGGTGTAGGATAGTCCCATCAGAAACAGGTGCTATCTAACAGCGGAATAAATTACTGCACTTAAACGCACTGTACATGGTGACATTGGGCTTAGTTTACTCTGATTCAAATTGCACCGGAGTTTATTCAGTCACATTAATTGCACGTGTAGACACACCTACTGTTGAGTCCATGTCATATGATCTTTTCTGTACCCATCGACACAGGATATGTGATTGCTGAAGATTGTCTTTTACCTCAAACTCTACAGCTTCCTAATTTATCTCTGGTGAATCCAGATCCAATCCACACTGATGGCAACAATATCACTTGTTACATGCATACAAGAGACCTGATAACTCAGATGTGAGACTTTCAGTGCTATTTCCTCTTTAGCCACTTCATGAGGGCTCAGCCACTTCATGGCTCATAGGCAGAGCAAGTTACGGAGAAAGGCAGCAAACCTGCTAGTCTCAGAAAGAGATTTGCCTCACTGCTGTGAGGATTCAACACCTCTATCATCCATCGCCCTGCCAAGGCTTCTGCATCAAATCTCTCCCAGAATCTTTCTGAAAATAGGGGAAAATGCCAGCAGGGGCAGGCAAAATCTGGCCCACGGGCCGGATCGGGCCTCGGGCCAACTCCATTTCTCAGCAGCCCCTGCCCACATCACTGTGGCTGGTTTCCATGGAGACAGTGCAGGGCCAGGGTTTCCAAGGAGACCGGCCCCAGCAGCACTGGCAGCGCACATGGCAGGGTGGAGAGCTGCTCTGGGGTTGGATTCTTGCAGCATGGTCCGGAGCCAGGTCAGAGCTTCTCTCTGCTGCCTGCATACCCCAGGCAGAGGTGTGCAGGCAGAGGATCATGGTTTTGCCCCAGTTTTTGGCCATGCTGTTACCACTGCAAGAGCCCAGCCATGCTCCCCGCCCAGCTGTGCACCTTGCCAGCACTGCTGGGGCTGGTCTCTATGGAAACCCTGACCCTATGCTGTCATGGTGCCACCGCTGCTGGGGTCTCCATGGAAACTGGCTGCAATGATGCGGGCAGGGGCTCTTGGGAAATGGAGTCCAGCCACTGGATGGATCTACCATTTTGCCCGCTCCTGTAATATAGCATCTGAATGTATGACATTCCCTAAGAAGCTTTGGTTTGCAGGGGTTGGGAAGGGTCTGTAGGGTGGGATAGCTGCAGGAGGAAGCAGGGAGGCCTGCATTTGAACTACTGGATCCTTTTCTGCCTAGTTACTCTGGCTATGAGCAGTTTTATTTATACTCCTAGCTTGGACTACATGGCATCATGCTGGATTCACAAAGGTGTGTTGGTAGATCATGATTCAACCAAGCAGCTTCTCCTATGCACCTTTAACCATCCGTTTACTCATGGGCAGCATGTGCTCTGAGCAGATTTTTCACTTAACGACTTACAGAGTTAATCAGGAGATGGTGGCAGGGCCAAAAGAGAGCTCTAAATTCATTGAAGAAATCAGAGAAGGAAGAGGTCCATAGTACCCAAAGTCCTCAGTCAATAGGCAAAATCAAATGCAGTCAGGACCAAGTGCTGCTTTTCATTCCATCCAGGAAGAGCACACACTGACTGCTGAAACTTCCTTAGCCTGATGAAGGGTTTTTGAACCCACAAACGTGCTTAATAACTATTCTCCAACTATTTGGGTTGGTCTAATAAAAGATATCAGATTCACCCAAGGAACCTTGTCTGTAATTATAGAGCGGCATCTGTTTTAACTAATAAAGCTATACATTTGCTACTTAAAACACAACGGCTAGGGCCATTCTAGCTACATGACACTACATTCCTGTTTCAAAAACCTGATGTCTGTGCAGTTGGGAAAACAGTCTGTGCGCTTATGGCACACATGATTACACTCAGACACAGAGCTATGCGATCGCATACATGTAGGCACCAGTCTATCTACACACACTCTCTCTCAGATATATTTGCTGAGTGAATAGGATATAGCATCCAAACCAAAAACACTGTATCTGCTAGGCAGATGATGTATTTATTACTGACCTTGAGGAACCAGGTAGGGATCTGGGGATGAAGGGAGCAGGAAATAGGATGACGGGAGCAGGACAATTTATTTTAAGGAAGGAAGGCTGACTGGAAAAATCTTTACAAAAGGCAAACCGACATTTAAGTGTATTTGGGTATAAACATACATTTGAGGCACGTATCAGTTGGACAACTTCTCTTTAAAGAATCATCCTCATCGAGATCCAGGCAGCTGTGAGCTTTCCATATCAGACACATCCAGAGAAACAACATTTCCATTTTGCCAAGGCAGAGTACATTCAGCCTGACACTGCAGTGTCATGGCAGGTCAGTCAGCTTATAATTGAGTCTAATTGGCACTGTGACATGCTTTACCTGCAGAAAAAGGCCATTCAGAAAGGTGTGAATACTTTCCTTCCTTTGAAAAACAGCAGGATAATGCTGCCCCTCATCAGCATAGTTAAGAGGCAGGGTTTCTTGACCTACATAGTCACTAAATCCAAATTTCATTGTTTAATAAATTATATGTGCCTGTGTTTAGGAAGGGTCTTCTAAAGCATCGTTAGAGTATGGAGGTTTTCGGTTTGCCTGTACATCTCTCACATATACATAATTTCCTTGCCTGATTCATGCTAACACCTGTTATCTCACTTTAACTATGTGCTGTTTCTTAGATGAGTCTCTCTCCTTGTTTCCCATAAGTACATTTACTTTCTGCATTCCTGGCCAGCAAATAGGGAACAGAAAGACAGGTTGATAATCTCTGGACATAGTTCTCTATTTCTTTAATTGTGTCCTACTTTTTCAGCTTGATTTCAAGCTTGACTCTGCAGCTATTTTAAGATGTAAAGAAATGCAAAAGTAATAGGCAGAAAAAACAGTATTCTTTGAAATTTCCTCGGAGGCCTGGTTTGTATAGCTTTTACTCAGAAAAGGCAGAAAGCCTTTGGTTCCCTGCATCACTTCCATGGCTATAGGATTGTGCATCAATTTGTGACATTCTGGTGTCCCGCTGAATAGTCTGAATCATTATAATGATATTTGGTTTCAGAAAAACATGGATTATTATCTTTGTTAAAACAACCAGTTAATGCAACTCCATGAGACATTCCAGACATAAATACTCAGAGGGTGCGTCTACATGTGCAATTAGTTCAAAACAATGAACTAAACTACTCCCAGGTACAGAGTCTACACTTGTGCCTGGGTCAGCAGCAATTTGAGCCAGGGTACAGCAGTTTATACCAGGCCCTCTCCTGCCTTGTTCTGCCCTGGGCTAAGGGTGGCAGCTTTGGGTGGTAGAAGGGCTGGCTGGGGCACGTGGGTGCTCGAGGTGCAGAGCCATGTGGCTAGACAGCAAGCAGAAGTCTGGCCCACTGCTGGCTAGGCTGACCAGATACAATTTATGCTTGCAGCCAGCATCTACACATGTATTTAATCACAGGTAATTACTCTGCTGTAAAACAGTACTGTTGCTGGCAGTGTTATCTTAGTGCAGTGTTAATTAATTTACTGCGGCCTAATACCGTCGCGTGTGTAGATTGTGACAATGTATTCTGCAGCTAAATAACCTACTCAGCAGTAAAATGCATGTGTAGACGTGGCCAGAGAGGAGTTATAAAGTACCCCAAGTGACACGGTTTGAATGGGCCACAGAGGGAGAAACTATTTAGAACAAATTTGGATCACATCATGGAAAGCACTGGGAAAACTTCCCGTGCACTCACTATTGAGGAGTCATTTCTCCTTCAAATTTTCTGAAGAAATCCTTCACATTTAAATATGTATGGTGATTACTTCTCTATGGTGAAATATGCCTCTGTGTGTGTGTGTGTGTGTGCGTGTGTGTGTGTGCACGCGCTCACATGCACGCAGGGGGGTGTGTGTGCACGCATCTATTGTATAATCACCATTCTTCTTTTTTTTCCCATTGCTTAAAAAGAAAAATAAATGAATGGCATATAGTGTCAGGAAGCTGTGATTCAGAATTTTGCAGTCGTCTTTATCCAGGCAAATTCATTCAAAGGACAGGAGAAACAGAATGAGTACTCAGCCTGGGATCCACAAAATTAGACAACCTTATATAAGCAGCTGTATAAATATAAAGGGCCTATTTTCCAAAAGAGCCAAGCCTTCACTGATCACCCACTGTTCCCACTGCATATGGTGACAATCATGAATGTATGTTTATTATTCTTTCTATCTGCCTGCCCAAGGGTGTAACTATAATGCCACAACAGGAGAGTAAAATGTATTTAATTCTCAGGGCGATAATGATCATCCAGTTCTGCCAACAAGAAAAAAAGTCCTGTTATGAGCAGTAGATGGTGCTCTTAACTTACAATCCTTCCAGAGTTTCTCCCAGGAGCTGGATCAATGCAGAATGTCAACACATCCAAATCTCAAGTAGGTTACAAAGAGGAATAACTAATCTTTGACAGCTATGGACAAGAAATGGGACAGGTTACATTTCAGGAGTGCCGAGTTGAGGGCAGTATCAAAATGATCTACATTTTTAATATCCCCAGGTTTTTAAACAGGTACCAATTTTAAAAGACCCCCAAAATCTGTAAACAAAACAGAAAAGCCCCAGGCTTATTTAGCTCCAGTTTGGACTCTGATCACAGGAATGGTCTGAGATGAATCTTGAGTCCAAGGTGGGATGGCTTGATTCGCCAGCAATGCCTGAGCGCCGATTGAGTGTTTGTGCCTGAGGCAGGAGATAAACAGAACATACGTTGTCTCATTAAATGGCTATTGTCCTTAAAGCTTTGAAGCCCGGGGATTTCCCCTGGGTCTGTTTCTCGAAAACTAATGAAAAAGTGCACGTTCAGAAAATCAGAGTTAATTAAATCACAGCCTGAATGACACAGCAGTTCCCTTCTTTTCATCAATTAATATTATCCATCCTGTAGAGTAGATTAGAAAGGGAACTGAGGTGCTGGCCATTTAAGAGCACTTGCCAGGCTTTGGAAAAGTTGAGCAGCACTAGGTATAACTTCATTGCTGGTTGTGCACCCATAGCAGAGCTGACCACCCACTGCTCTAAGTTCAGAGACAAGCAGTGAGATTCCTCTCCACCCACGTGCACCTGTCGGTGGTATGTGGGTATCAGCTGTGGCCTAAAGGCCTAGCACCCAAAACTTCCTTCCAGGAATAACTGGACAGAGAATAGGCCCAAGAATATGGCTCCGCCTCTTCTCCCATCAGCCATTAGAGCGCACTGCAGCTTAACAAAAGATGTTTTAAATCACTTCCTGCTCCCTCACCACAGCTGAGCAGAATGCCCCCTAGGGGGGCACCTATGCACCGCTCTTTAACGGTAACACAAGTTCTTGCAGGAGTTGGGTTAAACTGGCAATTGTTTCTGCTGCCCTGACCACCCACATTTCCTCTGAAGTCAAGGGGCGACTTAGCCTGATCTGCTGTCTGAGAAAGGACTAAGCCAGCATGAAATAAAGACCTCAGGACTCAGCACTATGGGAGTGGTGGAGACTCAGGGTACATTCACCAAGGCCACTTAGTGCATGTCCATAATGCTTTGCTGGTACGCCTGAATGTACTGCCAACAATTAGAATTCCTACCATCCCATGTTTCCTCTTGGCAAGTAAAAAGGAGGTGGTTAAGCCACCCTAGGGATGGGCCTGCTGCCACTGCTCTAAGCTGTCTGTCTCCCAGGGTGGGGAGAGCAGGAGGGGGCTCCCAGGGCAGCATCCCTATGTCATTTCCAGATTTACCATGTGTGGAGTGGGAATGGGCAAACAAGGCCATGCAGCTTTGCATCACGTTCAGGAGCAGTGGGGAAGCAGTATGGACATAGTATTAGGTGCCCCTCAGCCTGCTGGAATTCATGACTGTAATTTAGAAACATAAAATCATAGAAAATTAGGATTGGAGGGGAACTCAGGAGATCATCTAGTCCAACCCCCTGCTCAAAGCAGAACCATCCTCAACTAGATCATCCCAGCTAAGGCTTTGTCTATCAAGGTCTTAAAAACCTCCAAGGATGGAGATGCCACCACATCTCTGGGTAGCCTGTTGCAGTATTTCACTACCCTCCTCATAAGAAAGCTTTTCCTAATAACTGACTTAAACTTCCCTTGCTGCAACTTGAGACCATTGTCCTTTGCTCTGTCATCTGCCATTACTGGGAACAGTCCAGCTCCATCCTCTTTGGAACCAACTTTTTGGCAATTGAAGGCTGTAATTAAATCTCCCCTCAATCTTCTCTTCTCCAGGTCCATCAGACTCTCCTCATTAGTCATGTGCCTCAGCCCTCAGCTATTTTTGCTGTCCTCTCCTGGACGCTCTCCAATCCTTTCTGTACTGGGGGACCCAAAACTGGACCTAGTACTCCAGATGTGGCCTTACGAGTGCCAAATAGAGGGGAATATTCACTTCCCTTCATCTGCTGGCAGCCCAGTATGCCATTAGTCTTCTGGGTACACTGTTGGCGCGTATTCAGCTTATTTCCATTGTAACCCCCCAGGTCCTTTTCTGAAGAGCTGCTGTTTAGCCAATCAAGCCCCAGTCCGTAGTGGAGCATGGGATTGTTCTGTCCTAAATGCAAGACATTGCATGTGCCCTTATTGAACTTCATGAGATTTCTCTCTTAGTCTAATACTCCAATTTGTCTAGGTCTCTCTGGGAGCATCTACATGTGCCTCTGACTGTGCAGTTGGTACTGTGCCAGTGGCGCACGGGTCATTTCCAACCCTACTGCACAGTAGCATCAGGATCACAATTTGTGCCTGCTGACATTACATCGCCATAGTTATGAGATACATCACCATAGCTTGTTGCTATGGCTACATAGCATCTTGTGTCGACCCGCCCTCTGAATCCTAGCTCTACCCTCCAGCGTATCTATTACCCCATTCAGCTTGGTGCCATCCGCAGACTTGCTGAAGGTTTACTCCTTCCCATCTTTTAGATCATTGATAAAGATATTGAAGAAAACCAGCCCCACCACTGGGGCACTCCACTGGTTACTACCTGCCATCTCGACATCAAGCCATTGATTACTTGGCTGCAGCCCCTTGGGGCAGGAGGGTTCCTCATATAATGCCTGGGAGAATGTGGGCAAATAAGAGACAGATTCCCCACATCCAAGATGCTGATCAGGGTGCTGCCAAAGCCAGCCAACAGTCAATGCAGAGAAGAGGGGTGCAGCTTAAATACCACCTGTTTGGGGACTTGGGCACTTTGCCATGCTCAGGATTCATCACCTTACCTGATCTCAGACACCAGGCTGGGTTCGGGCTGCAGCTGTTGGAGGAAGAGATGGTAGTCTCTTATTTTACTAAATGAGCCAGGGGTTAGAGAACTCACCTAGGATTGGGGAGAGCATCCTAACTGCATGCTCCTGGTGTATTCTGGAGAGGTGACCAACTTATTCACAACTTCAGCTGAATATTTGGCTGTTCAGTAGGCCACAGAGAGCGTGCACATACCAAAATGAGAGTGACTTTGTAGCTTAGTGACTGGGACACTTCCCAAAGTGGAAGGACACCTCAGGTCCAGTCCCTGCTCCAAGGAGTCTATCAGTGTTTGTATAAAGGCGGAGCAGCTGCAACAGGGAAAGCCCTCCCCCGAGAATACTCTACAACCTGCTGGCAGAGGCTTTCTACTGGGCAGAGAGTGATGGGATTTTAAGTATCCTCAATCTTCCTCCATCCAAAATGTATAATGCCAGAAGGAAGAGCAAAGCACAATTGTTCATATCTTATGGAGAGAGAGGCAAAAAAAACCAAAACTTTCTTAGAGTGAAAGGGAAAAAGACATGCTTTTTGATGCTGAAATGCTCTAAAAGTTTCTGTGCTATTTCTGTTGAATGCTGCCGACCGTTACTGTAATGAACTGTGGATAAGTGTGTGTGTGTGTGTGTGTGTGTGGGGGGGAGGAATGAATAATAAGGTATCAAGTGGGTTTAATAAGATGCAAAAATATTGGTGGGGCAAAGGCATTAGCACAATAGAAAGTGGACAATGTGTTACGAGTGCTGCGTTAGTAATAACCGAAGTTGAACTATGGCTTTTCGTACAACATATGAGGGGGAGCTCTTACCTTACAAGAGACACGGTTAAAAAAAGAAAGGCTTTGAGCAGCAGGAGGGGAAAGCAACACACACACAAAAGCCACTCCATTGTGTGTAAAAATACCAAACGTCTCTATTTTCTGTCTGTTAATTCCCTGACAAATTCTCCCATTTCTTCCCACCCTGCTGTTGGAGAGGCAGCCCCAGGGCACTCCGGTGTGGTCACGACATCTGCTAGAAATGGGGAAAGTGGAGCAAACCTCGAGCCCCATCCTTTATACATGTCAAATGCTTGCTGTTAATTCAGGAGTGTGCATTTGATGCAGGGATAGCAGGACAAATCATCCTGGTTTACTTGCCTCTCCAAGGAGCGATTGCCCTTATCAGAGCCGCTGCGGCTGGCCTCGAGATGAGGCGGACTGGTGGGTACATTTGTCTTTGATTCAGGTCAGGTCAGGGTTGAAACTTTCAAGAGCAGAAAGCACCGCACAGCGAAGGTGAATCTGCTACAGTGGAATGCATTAACGCTCTGGGATAGTGCAGAGCCCTGAATAGTTTCTTGAACAATCATTTCTATCTCAAGAGGTTGAATTACATTTCACTTTTGTGGTTGATTGAAGATTGATTTAATAAAGCAGCTACATCTTCGAAGGGACCAGGTTATTTTTTTGCAGTCTTCAGAGAAAGTCTTCACTGAAATGCTGAAAAAAATGGTGGTGGGGGAAGGGAAGACTTTTGTATGTCAACAGTTGCATCTCTCTCCCCAAGAATCGCCTTTCTAGCGTGGCTGTCATTAGTCATCTTTCCTTGTAGGGCTGGATAATTGCTCAGCAATAAGTGCAGCTCTGCATACTACAGCTGTCTATCTATGATCGCTTGCAAAAGACCAGATAGTAGTTAACAATGGATTGTACATGTTGAATTGAGCATACAGTTTGTGACCTTTAAACGTCGCAAGAAAAAAAAAAGCCTCAACCCAGTGAGTTAACAGAGCAGCTGGATAGAAAAGGATAGTCTCTTGTAACAAATTGGAAATCTGGAAAAAGAAGTCATTGGTTCATGCTTGTTGGTATAACTCTGGAGCTGGAGGCCGGGGTTTAATTCCCACAATTTTTGCAAATGTCACTTTCCCTGGAGCTGTAGAATAGGGAGAATAGCACTTCCCTACCTCACAGGGCTGTTCTGTGGATACAGCAATGCTTCGTGTGGTGCTCAGAAACTGTGGAGAAGGGGCCCCATATAAATTGAGAGAGAAATTTAAATATCGTTATGCAGCACAAAAGCCATTAAGGACATGGCAGCAAGAGTGATGTTCACTGCCTCCTTTGGAAGTAAAACTTCCAACTACTCAAACAGCAGCACAGCTGGTTCTCAGTACAGGGCTCATGGGAGACACAGGGCACGTCTACATGAGATGTTTACTGCGGAGTTGCCTAATTCGCTTTACAGTAAAAAGTCAGTGTTTACACATTCGGTACTATGAGGTTGAAGTAAACTAATTAACTCCACCATAGTGCTACTAGACACAAGTATTATCCTACGGTGCAGTTACTTACTTTGCCACAATGCATGTGTAGATGCTGACATAGTACTGCCCCATCCAGCCCCTTTGCAGCACTTTGAGCCAGATCAGAGCAGGCCTGGGCTGGCAGGCTGGCATCCCGGACCTCCTGCCAGCTGGGGTTTCTTCGACTTGGCTGAACATGCTGCAGTCCCGGGCACATGTGTAAACACAGCACCTGGGAGCAATAAACTCTGGCATGATAAGCCATGAACAGCACATGTAGATGTGCCCACAGTGAAGCAGGTTGAATTCCTTTCCACAGGTAGGCAGCGAGCGCACAGGTCTGTTCATTATATTCCATGCTCATGAAAACACGCAAGAACACTCCTACTAGTTGAATGGCGTTTTACATACTGATTGCCACTGACTCAGTCTCTCTGCTACAAGCACGGTGCTTTTCTATTGAAAATAATGTTTTAGTTGATTCTAGATCTGGTGCAAGGTTGACAGCAGGGTTCTCCCCTTGGCATGAGGCTGGGAGAGAATGAATGACATGACAGCTGTTAATGCACTACTGGAAGGCATCCAGATGCTGCACAGTGAGGAGGGCAGCATAAGAACTGGGATAGAATTAAAGAAAATAGCCCAAGTGACTCAGTACCCATTGAATGGAAAGCAGTAACTATTCAGCTTCCCAACATGCCTCAACTACTTAAAGGCAATCCTTTTTACTTCCACCTGTATCATTAACTTCTGTTGTGGCAAGGGGACTTTGTTTACTGTGCTTTGTTTTTTGGTATGACTCTAACTTAGATATGGAGTTAGGCCTTCCAGGAACTATAATTAATCAAAGAATAGGCACCTTTGTGGTTCTCTGGTAATCTTGCAGTCAACACAGTCATTACTAGCAGCAGTAATCATTTGAAGTTCAGTAATGCTGTTTCTCCTCTCCTCTCAGCATCTCAAAGGATCTTGAACCTCTTCCAGTAAGTAACTAAGCCTCAAACACAATACTGCTGTAAAATATTGATTGCTTTATAAAGATTTGCATTGCAGTCAGTTCTGGGATGGAAAGAAGCAATATTTTGCCTGCATTCAGTTTTCTTTGGCAATCTCTTGCAGTCAAGGATGATTGACTTCTATGACTGTGTATCCAAAGATGCTTGATAAGGCGTATCCAGGTTCAACAGACTTTACTGAAGCTTGGACATGTGTTTTTGTGAAAGCTCGTTGATGCTGGATTCTTGATTTGGTCCACAACACACTGCTTCTGCTGCTCCAGCTTTTCCATCTCCTGTTGTTGTCGTGAGGTTTAACAGTACTGAGATTTTTGCAGGAGACTCTGCCTTCATTTGAAGTGGTCCTGGGCGATAATTTCCCACAAGTTGACATCGATGTTGCATTTTTTAAAGTTGGCCTTGAGGACGTCCCTGAAGTACTTTCTCTGCCCTCCTCTTGAGTGTACACCATGGCTGAGCTGGGAGAAAAACACTTCCTTCAGGAGTCAGGGGTCAGACATCTGGATGATATGGCCAGCCCAAAAAAACTGGATGTTGGATAAATATTGCCTTAAAACTCATGGTGTTTGCTTGCAGCAGGATGCTAACATTGGTGCTTCTGTCTTCCCACTAGATTCAGAGGATCTTCCCCAGGCATTGTTGACGGTACTTCTCCGACAACCTCTCCTGTACATTGTCCATGTCTCAGCTTTGTACAACAAGGTGGGAATCACGACTGTTTGATAAACCATGAGCTTGGTTTTGGATCTAATGCCATGATCTTTGAACAGCTGTTTATTTGGGTGTTGAAAGGCTGCATTTGCACATTTGAGGCGATGTTGGATTTCTTTGTTGAAGTCAGCCTGCTGCGAGAGCTGACTTCCAAGGTTCAGGAAATACTCAACATTATCTGGACTCTCAACGTGGATCTGGATTACCAGAGCTGGGGACTATTCATTAGGATCTTGTTGGTAGAGGACCTCAGTCTTCCGAATGTTAAGCATTAGTCCCATTTTCTTGCATGCCTGCATTCAGTACCCCTACAAAGGCACCTCAGGGACCAAGAATACTTGCCCTGGTGAAATTACAGAGTGGGGGTTAGATAAGAAGAATAATGCTAACTAAACTGACCAGAAAACTGGCTCTAACATCTCATTATAAAGAAATGGCTCTCTAACAACACAGAAACTCATCACATCATACTGAAGCATCATGCCTGCCTTGAATTACAAATAATTCTTCTAACGGCATATCACAATTTGGTTTTCCTTGAACTCTTCCAATTAGGGATGGGAACAGTCCAACCCAGGTTTTCTTGAAAGAGATACGGTCAAATACAAGTTGCTATGGCTATAGTCATAGAGTCATACTGTCTTCATGCATAGAACTGTCAGTGACCATTAGTACAGGGCTCATTATTATGCATATGCTTTAATGACTCCATAGATATGGTAAATTATGGCACATTTTCAAACCTGAGTGCACGGCAAGGATGCTAAATGAAGCTTCAGACTCAGCAGGATGTTAAAAAGCTGCAATTTCTATTGCCAGCAGAGGTGATCATCTGCATTTCAGCATTCGCATTAAAAGCCCGTGATGTTTTAGAAACATTATCAACTTATTTTACTTTTGAACAAAACGACTTAACAGATTTCTTTGTATTTGTAAACGACTGTTTATATTTTTGGAGGATTTTTCAAGTGCATAGAATCTAATATAAGATTAAGAGATTATTGTTGGAGGGAACAGATGGATTGGTTTTATTCACCAGCCAGGAATGGCTCAGATTTCCTAGCCTACCCAGGCAATGACCTCAATCCCAGTATGGAGTGAGCCCATCTGCATGGGAGTTTGATTCCATTCTTGTGCCTATCTTTCAGGGTTTCTTTCCCTTTTATATTAACCTGCATTTTACCTACTTCTGGCCCTGACCCAGAAATATGCTTATTTAGACAACACCTGAGTAGTCACATTAATTTCTCTTTCTGCCTCTCTTCACTATGTCCCAGCTGTTACTAAATCCTGCCTTTACCTTTGCTCTCAAATTTCAACCTTTCCTCCCCATTCCCCATGCCAAATCCTTCTCTATTTTTTTTTTTACCTTTCACCTGGACTTACACACTTTCCTTTTCTGGCCTCCTTGCATCTTGCCTTGTTTATGGAGAGATAGGACCACAAGGGGATTTTTTTTTAGTGCAGAGTTTACCTTGTATACATGTTGTGATGTTGTATCTATCTGTGTCAAATTGTGAAGTCCACTTTGTTTCAGGAAGGCCATTGTCATCACAAATGTCACTGAAACGTCCATATTGGCAAGGAAGGTGGCAAACCAGGCTAACCTCAACTCATTCAGTTTGGGCTAGACATGGCTCTTTTTATGAGATGGTTATGGGACACGTTGGAGAAAACTTTCCATGAGAGAGCCATCAAGAATGATCTACTCCTGTGGGTAGGCTCGTCGTCCAGAAACAACCATAATGACCTCTCTGCACAGGAGGCTGGTTGAAGAAAGGGCTGTAATTCCTCAGCCTGTGCTTCTGGCAAGAGAAAGGATGAGAGTACTTTTAAAAAGGTTGTTATTTCTTTCAGCAAGAAGCCAAATCAACCCCCCACACAAGAGCACCAAGTCAAGAAGGCAGGACAGTCTGCCTAGCCTGCAAATTCTGACTACGTATCAGACTCCTAGAAGAAGAGACAGATGAAGAAGTTGATTTTCAAAATCGGTATCTCTCTAGGGTGCTTTGTTCAAAGCAAAGCATCTGTGCTTGGGTAATTCCTTTGCTAAACATGTGGCATTTTCTTTGCAGCCACCTGAAAAAGTCAGTAAGACACCAGAATTCCCACAGCCAGGTGGATTGTGGAGCAAAATGAACACCTGGAGACTGGGGGGCAGGCTATGCACTGGTTTTGGGGTGCATGTTTCCTGGGCTCAGTAGAGTCACTCAGTGGAGTCTACACATGGGAATGTTCTTGGGATGCAAGTCACTGACTTCTAAACCCCTGAAGTCAGGGCACGGGGAATCCAGTGATGGGGTCCACTCAGAGCAGATCGGTATCCTTGTAGAGATGGGAATGAAGCCATGATGTGATACACCCAATTTACAGAAAGGTTTAACTTTCAGAGTTCATCTTTTAATGAGCCATTAAAACCGCACTGGCCCTGATCCAGTAAAGAACTTAAGACCAAGCCTGGCAATATGCATTCTAGTGGTTTCACTGATTTCAGTGCTTCTAAATACAGCAATATAGGTGCCCATGACATATAGACCTAGCTACTGTGTATCCTGCTGGAACAAACAGGGCTCCTGCATATCAGTGGGAATTTAATACTTGAACAAAGATGAAAGGAAATGAGCATCTGCAAACAGCAGAGCGAAGTGATGGCAGCTTTAATAAGAGAGTGTAATGGGATCACGGGAGTGCAGATGCCAGCATCTCTCTGCAGCAACACATCAAAACCACACATTTAAATGAGGAATATCAATAACACTGTGAAGAGAAAAGCGGCACCTGAGGTCAGAGCAGAACGGTGCCAGACAATCAGTCCCAATGCACAGGATGCCGTCGGTGGTGTTGCAAGGAAATGAGTCCACAGGCGCACTAAGCTCAGTTCCGGCAAACCATAGCCTGCCTTCTGCCCACGTGTTTTAGCTTTCTGCTCAACTGATGCAACATTATTGACAAAGGACCAAAGCTATTTCAACATATAAGGTTTCAAAGAGGTGTTTAACAAGATTTCAGGAAGTTCCCAAGCATGTACAACACCTAATTCCCATTGAAAGTCCATAGGAGTTATATATTTAATGCACACACTTTTGTAAATGCCAGGGACCAGGTCTAGATTGTCACATTGGCCTCTCCACTTAGACCCCTTGGCATCAAGATCAAAACTGTGATGGTTCTTCCCATCTCTTCCATCACAGCCCGGTTTTAGGGCATCCACCCTGGCAGTGGGAGATATGAGTTCTTGGACCTCCTAAACCTTCAGTATACCACACCATATATCCCATGTGCCAAAATAGTGCCCTTACTACCAAGTCATACGATAATCTGCCGGGGAAACCTATACTTCTGTTGAATGCAAGAGTATTGGGGCCAGAGAGTGAGCGAGCGTAAATAAAGAGGAAGACTGAGCCTTGAGCTTATGGGTTAGGATACTCAGCAGAGAGGGGGATGCCTGGGTTGCAAATCCCTGTTTCCAAGGTTACTTCAGTTCTGTATCTGACGATTGTCTACTATAAAACACACAGAAAGTCCTGGGCTACCACTTGCTTGTTCTTCTGGCCCTGTAATGGAACAAGGTATGGGCAGTCTATCCTAATGGTTAGACCACTGAGGAAAAGCAAGCACCCGGGGCTGGGTCAGAGCATGGAAGCCATAGTAGCAAATCCAGAGGGAAATCCAGGGGCAGAGTCCACAACACAGTCCAGGGGCAGGATCCAGGGATCAGACGCTGAGTACCAATCTGAGGAAATAATCCACAGGGTGAAGACCAAGAGCAGAGCCAAACTGGGGTCAGGAACTAGGAAAGCCAGACTGCAGGGACCAAGGGGCTTGCTATTTAATGAACTGGGCCAGAACTGTTGGCTGGACTGCAAACCCAATGCCCCAGATGGTGCTAAAAGGACAGGCGGCACTGCCAGCAGTCAATCAAGATGCTCTCGGTTCCTAAATTGGGGCAGAGTCCAATAGCTGAGATTTACTGCTGGTGCGGCTGCTGAAGTACATGGCCTGGCTGGCCTGTCTGCTCCGAGTCCCTGACAGGTCCTACAGCTTTTGCACTCTTGTCTGCAAAGAGGTCTAACAGGGGAGCTCCGCTCCCCAGGCAGAATGAGCACATGGGGCAGTGCTGGCTGTTGCACTGCTACCTGCCATGGTGCAGGCAGCTGCCAGCTATGGGGGCAGCTAGTTTTGTGCCCCCTTCCCCTCATGTGACACTTGGGGTTGCTGCCCTGGTTGCTTTCCTTGAGTTATGCTATGGTTCACAGTGACCTGGCTTGCACAGGAGGAATGGAAGGTCCCCCATCTCGGGTACTGGGGTCACGGCACTTGCTAAGGAAGTGGGAGATGTGTGTTTGAATCCCTTCACTCCGAGGAAGGCAGAGGACCCAGGTCTCCCATTTCATGGCATGTGCTTCAGGGCTGAGAAAGTATGCAGATGCAAGAGGAGGCACCTATTGAGAGTCAGGCCTCCAAGCAGAACTCTGTGAGCAGCCCAGTTGAGAAACCCCAGTGTTGTCCCTCCAGTGATTTCTCGAAGGAAAACCACTTTGTTTGAAGCTTTATAACTAGAACATGTTTCAAAGGGGGTTTATTTTATTTTATGAAAAAAAAAACAACAACAACATCTTTTCCAAACTAGAGACTTGGGTTTATGCAGGTTCCACTTTATTGGAGCTTAATACTGAAAGCACCTTGACTAGCACGTGGCACTGGTTCCACAACTGGAGTGAATTGTTGACTTCAATGGAGCCACACTGATCACATCAGCCATGTGCATCTAATCCATTTGTGCTTTATCATGAGAATTTCTAAAGCTGTTGGTTGGCGAAGTTACTTTCCAAAATGGCAAGCAGAATAACTATTTCCCATCCAATTTTATAAGCCTTGCACTAAGTGAAATAGTTGTGCCATACGCAGGAATCTTGTCCTTGTGCAAAGGTACACAGTTTTTCCCCCAACAAGGAAACTATAATTTGGGCAATGAAGGAAGTGTGAAGATGCTAAACTTTCTCCTCTCTCCTGGCCCTTCTCCCATTATCTGCCTCTCCTTCTATCTTCCCCCATGCACATAGCTGGAGACCATTGGAAATGTTTAGCATTTATAGAGCATTGAGTAGAGAGAATTGTGAACTGGATGCTGGCAGATCCATTGAGCCTTGACACAGGTTTCCTGCTTTTGAAATCCTAGAGGAGATGGGATTTGGGAAGGAGGTGAGCTAATTTGCTATGCAAAACACCAGTAGTTTCCAGTTGGGATTGCAAAGCTCCCGTTTGATTAACAGTTAATTCTTGTAAATCCTCAGCCTGGAGGACCGTTTTTCCTGACAGTCGGCACAGTGCTTCCCTAGCACAATTGCTAGCTGCTACTCTGCACCCATGCATTGTTAGGGATGGACCTCGAAATCCTTGATCCCTAAAGCACAGATGTCAGCATTCACAGAGTTACTTATAGGGAGAGAGTGAGAAAAAGTGACCATGGCTTAGATTGTGCACTCTTTGGAGCAGGGACTACCTTTTTGTTATGAGTTCATACAGCCTTTACAACAGTGGAGGCCCTGACTGGGGACCTCTCAGTACTCTTGCAACACCAATAAACTGTATCAGCAGCGTGTTGTTATTACAGGAGTGAGTAATGCCATTGCCCTTAAGCTGCTGAGCATGCCCGATGTGAACGACGAGGTCCCAGAAGTCGGAGCAGACTCCATCTGAGCTGAATGCTTATTCGCTCCATGAGAAGAACTGAGCACTCACTCAGACAGACTGAACTGCGTGCCTAATAAACGTGGCACGTGGTACGGAAACCATAGGAAAGTCTGCAGGTCCTTGCAGGGTGAGTGCCTGTGCAGATCATATCTTCTGTCAGACAGAGGGCAGTGATACACTCAGAAGCACTTTAGAAGTAAAGAGGTGTGATGAGCTTGCCAGGTGATATCTAAATGGCAATGCTGGGGAAAAAAAAACAACTCCATGTCTGGATGGTTCCCACTACTTTGAGACTCAGGGCACATTGACCATGGAGATGAGTTTAATTAGAGCTAAGGGTTAGCTATGAACAAAAGTCATGTTGCCTTACTTATACAAATGTAGCTGAAATTATATATTTTCCCTTCATGTATAAGGCTACTAAATATCATAATAGCTTAATTTCATATGGGAAAGGGAATAAACCATAAAGGTATAAGTGGAGCCATGCTATAACTTTCACTAGTATGCATATTTCAAAAGCAATTGGGACTCATGGTAGAGGTGATATCTTTTATTAGACCAACTCGATTTTTGCAAAAAAAAAAAAAAATTAAAGAACTTTTTTGCCAAAATCAACTTGGTCTAACAAAAGATATCATCTCTACCATGAGTCCTGATTGCTGTTTCTTCTAGACCAATACGGCTACAACCTGGACAACTGACATATTTTAAAACACACCCCTAAGTGAAAAAGTTAGGCTATCTGTAGCCTGAGGTGGCAACAGTGCAGAGAACCGTGCACGGTGACTCACGTGGAAAAGGGTGGGTTTTCTCTTCCGTGTGAATCAACTCCACATAGAAAGCATTGTGGGGAGGTGATTTTTTTTATCTGTGTGAATCGGCCTGTAAAATAATGCTCTGATTTTTCACTAGGCTGTTGTTAGGAGCCTCGCAAGACTGCAGCTGCGAGACTGAAAACCCGTTGTAATGACTATTTAAAGAAGCCAGACAATAGCCCAGGGAAAGGTCAGTGCTATACTCAACGCAGTTTCAATTTATAGTTAGCCGGAGCCTTCAATGAGGCAGCACCAATTTTTACCATTTTCAAAGATTAAAGAAAAAAAATAACCCTTGAAACCAGACGCTGAAATTTCCCCGTATGAGACCTCCCACGTGCACCGTGCAAACACAGATACTATCTCCTCCTGCGGTGCAAAGATCCACTCTTTGTGAGCGGGCTGGCATGGCTCTCTGTCAGTCTTGGCAGATGGGCTCTCTCTTGCTGCAATGGGGAAAAAGGCTTTGTGGTGTGGGCACCACCCCCAGGTACCGGGCACCGATCACCGAGTGGCAACCTCTTTTGGCCCTTATGACACTGTTCTCCATTTGATTAAAAAGCCGAGAGCACTCCAGTCTTCCCGATCAAGCTGCTGAGCCTCCGGCTTTAATAGTCATTTTGATCTGCAATCCCAACTGCCACAAACTACCCTAAAACAATGATATTTAGTGGTCTGGGTCACGTTGGCAGGGAGAAAAAGAGGGAGAAATTGGCCACTTTTAGGATTTTAGGTTTGCTCTGAAAATCCTAGCTGAAGGGGAGGAATCTTTGAGCAGTCCAACCGCGGTCAGAAAACAGCTTTCCTATTCATCGGTGCCCAGGATGTGGCAATTCACTGCTGGCATGGGCAGTACCCCGAGACGGCCGGTAGATGGTACTGTTTGTCTCAACTTTCAGCAAGGCCACACCTGCTGTGCTTTTACTAAGTGGGTCAAGGCACAAGGTGCTTCTTACACACACACACAGAGCAGATACACCCCGATTCTGTTCTACGTATGTGTGGTTGTGCGTGAGTGTGAGCGAGATGAGACAGTAACTCCGGGTATATCCCATTCTTGAGGATGCCAAGCCCTCTTTGAGTGCAGCTGGAGCTGTGAGTGATCAGCGTGATTATCAAGCCCCTGGATTATCCAGGTCTGTCCTGACAGTCATGCTGTCCTAGAACTGAGCACTACATTTATGGAGACCGGGTACATCCGAAATACGGGCCCTGTTGCTTGCAGGTGTTCAGTATGTCAGATCACCTGCCCAATCGTGACAGGTCAGCCCGAATAATATGAGCAAAGCAGTGTTCACTTTTCCTTCTGTCTCCTTCCAAAAACACTCTCTTGCACCAGGATTTAATGTTACACAGTTGATGCTTATATTTTTCTTTTCCTACCCATATTTTCCTATTGTCCAAGTAACAGAAAGGTTTGAGGCATTCATATTACCCTAAAGCAATTCAAATACAGATATTACCAGCAGCTGTGTGAATGATAATGCAGCTCCATTACAGTTAGTCAAAATATTCTCTGTTTGACAAAGAAACCCTGAGTGCCTCAAAAAGAAACTGTTTAGTTCAAACTGCTTCTCGGGGGGGGTGGGTTTCCTCATAGGAAACTAAATGTCCTTCTCTCATATTTTAATCACCTTTCTCTCCATGTTCCATGTTCCCTGGCTTATTTTTATAACATGAAAAAAAAAAAAAACAGAGAAAGGAAAAGCCACTGAATTAAATTGCTTTTCATCATCATCATCCTCCTCATTATTATTATAATCATTATTACTACTATTCTTGCTATTATTATATCAGAAAAGGAATGAAACAAAATTAAAAAAAAATCTCTTTAGTTAGAAAATGTCTACTGCTCAATTAACACCTCCTAGTGGATTCCTTCCTTCTTAAGGTCACATCACACTTCCATGCTATGCAGATGAGAACTAGAATTATCACTACATACTTATCAGTAACATGGCTCATGCTGTCTCCGGTGTCAGCAGAGTTATTTGCAGAATATATGGAGACTTTTCTGGATTTTGTCTGGGAAAAGCCAGCAGTGAATGGAGTCTAGAAATCATAGAAAATCATAGAAAATTTGGGTTGGAAGGGACCTCAAGAGGTCATCTAGTCTACTTGCAAGTGCTTCACATATATAATTACTACAGGCTTTCAGGGGTCCTCTGGGTACATAGCAGCTTCAGAATCCAACTCAAGACCCTTGACGTTGTTTAAATGGGAGAGTGGGAATTGGTCAAGTAGTAACCCTGAGATCACTGCTTGCAGGGTGTTAATAGAGAATGCCCCAGAAGAAAATTCACTCTAGCCATGGAGGTGAAATTGGATGCCTATGTGCCCTTCCTGTGCTTGGTTAGTTCAGGGCCCATGTTGATCATCAGCAGAGGTTAGTGATGGGCACTAGGGCTGTGCAAAGCTTTGGTCCCTGATTCGATTCGGCAGAGATTTGGTCTGATTCAGTGGCCGAATCTCTGAATCGAGACCCTTTAATCTCTCCCAATTGAATTGGAACTCTCCAAATCAACTCAGAGAGATTTGGAAAGATTCAGCGATTTGGACATAGAGACAGCTTTAAATGTTTTTTTCTAAATACCTCTAGGTAGCATGCAGCTCGTGATTGCAGGAGGCTCCCCAGTGTGCTCAGCTGCAGACCCTGAAGTGGACCAGAAGCACTGGCTCGGCAACTGGTGCCTCCTGGGTCTGGGGGGAACTCAGAGTCCTGCCGCGGCCAACTGCTGAGCCGGGAGGATGTGGGAGAGCAGCGCTCCCCGGCAGACCCAGAAGTGGACCAGAAGTACTTCAAGTCCACTTCCAGGTTCGCCACTGAGCATGTGAGGGGCTCCCCCCATACTCCTGTGGGACGCTCCATCCACCACAGCATTGCAGCGTACACAAGCTGCACTGATTCCTTGAGGTATGTAGAAAAAACATTTAAAGCTGTCTCTATGTCCGAATCACTGATTCTCTGAATCAGCATCGAATCTTCAGATTTAGATTTGGCTGAATTGACTCGGGGACTGTGATCTGAATCGACAGATTGAATCACTAGCCCTGATCTGGGCCAAATCCAAGTCGAATAGGGCCCATTTTGCACATCCATAATGGGTACCCTAACATATGCCTGGATACCAGGGATTCCTTGGCAGAATGAAATATCTGAGATAAAGTGGCATCCCAATCATGATACAGTTGGGGATGGTCCTGCTTTGACCAGGACTAGATAACCTACTGAGGGCCCTTCCCACCCTATTTTTTTATAATTTTATGGTCCCTTAGCTCTCCAATATGGTCTCTGAGCCAGGGGGTCTAGTCAGGACTAACTCACTGTGCAGACTTCCACCTCCACGACAAGGAAGGGGCAGCCTTTATGCTGGCTCCAGGGAACTGTCAGGGATCGGTGAACTGAAACCAATATTTCTCAGCCTAGTTCAACTTCAAGTTATAATCATAACCTGGGAGCTGGATACGTCACAAAGTAGAAATGTTTACTATGTGAATGGTATGTAAAAAGAAATCCAATGCATTTCTATTTACTAGTATCTCAAAGAGTTAATATAACCAATACTAGCTGCTCTGGGAGTAAGGGAAATATTCACTATAATTGCTCCTCACAAGAGCTTCATTTCAGGAAGAGGAGGAGATTGAAATAAACTGCTCTTGTAAGAGGCTATTCACTGGGAGTGAAAGAGCTAATTTTCTGATACAAGTAGCTGTCTCATCACCAGACTTTCTGTCTTTCATTTCATTTTTTTCTCCCCTTGACTGTGGCAAATGTATTGAAAAATCCCAGAGCAATCTCACAGTGCAGTTCCTTCCGGGGTAAGCACATAGGCTCTGTATTAACTGGGTATGTCACAGAGCAGTAGGAGGGATGAAAACTATAGACCTCTCTAAAACCAGTGAAAATAACTACCATACGTGTTCTGCCAATTGACAGCCAGATCTGAGATTATTCAGCATCTTTTCCTTTTGTTCCTAAATCTTATCTTGAGAATATGATGGGGTAGTTCCTAATGTAGCTCTCATAAGGAACGTTCCTAATGTACGTCTCATAAGGCCGAGACGTACAACGATAGAAATACATGGAATGTAGTCGCAGTGGCCATTGTATAAATTCCTACACTTCCTAGATTACAGTACAATCTTTGAAGTCATCTAAACTAATTTGAAATTTTGAAAGTCAACCTTTACTCATGCCATCATGATGACTAACAGAATAAAGGCTCCAGTTCAGGAAAACACATGCCTTACGTTAACCATGCTCTGTCCTCTCGAACCTGGAGGATCTCATGCAACCATTTCCAAACTTTCTTGAATCATGACCTGTTTGGATAGATGGGAAGAAGTAAAGTCACTTAGCACAAATCTCTCCATTTTGGACGTTGAAGGGAGCAACACTTGACAGAGGTCAAGATGGAGTCTAGGAAGGAATGCATAAAGCAAAGGAGGTTGTATTGATAACAGGGCCTTTGGGCCCTAATCCTACTAATTCTTGTTCAATGGCTATGTGCTGCCCCAGGAACTCAAAGGAGAGGATCTTAGGGGTGCAAGATTTAAATTAGACCAAGACTCTTATATGAACTTAATTAAAAAGCTTGCCATCCCAGCTCTCCTCTTGACTCATGGAATGTTCCTGGGGCAGTTGCAATGTTTCTTCAAATGAATTTGTCATGTATATTTTTCCTAGGTGCTTTTTCCTTCTCCGGTGTGGACTGAGTCAGGCATTTGAAATGCAAGTGTTGTTAGTCAGTTGGAATTGCTCTCATAAGCCACTTGGCACCACTTCTCTTTCTCAACAGAAAAGGTAGAAGTGCCTCAGGTAATAGAATTCTATTAGTAAAGCGTGCGTCAGCACATTGCGCGGTGCCTCATTGAATGTGGAATATTATTATTATTTTTTATTTGTTTTGCAGCATAAGAGCACCAGTGACAGACAGGATCCCAGTATGTTAGGCACAGTACAAACACACATGGCTTCTCAGTTGCCGGACATGACCCATGTTTTTACTTCGAAGTTCATTAAAGTGTTATACAGCAGAGTACCGTGCTTAAGTGTTTTGCGCAAGGGGGGAGATTGTTCAGCACCTTGAAAACCTCAGGCCAAAAATCAAAATCTCCCTTTAGAGATTTTGTAAGATTTAAAATCTCATTTCTGTAAATTACTATTCCGCAAAATATATAGTTGAATATGTGCATGCGTGTGACTTTGTGTGTACATGTGTGTGTGCACAGACTCTCACACACACAGAGACACAATCACATGCACACACAGAGCCACATGCACACCTATGATCAGAATAATTTGGAACATGGGAGACAGTCTCATTTGAACTTGGACTCTTGTACACTGCTTTATCCACACAATGGGGCAGTGAAATGGGAGTGAGATTCTCCAAGTCTACCCTGTGGAAGCAGGGCCCTATATTTATTTCGTAGAGTGGCTGAGCTGTAACTGAAAGAAAACCATACAAGCCGATGCTGAATAAGACTAATAATAGACCCCTAAATTCTTGCAGTCTCAAATCTTCAGTGTAATTTTTCCTATCTAGAAAGGAATGGCATATTAATAGCATGCCCATAAGTCAAGCATGCAACTCTCATTGACAGCAATGGAGAGCTAGATGCCAGCAAACCAAAGGGTTGAGGACAACTTGGTGACTATGACCATTTTTTAAGGAGACTGACAAGCAGATAGATTACAGAAAATTACAGGTTCCATTTTCACAGTAAGACTGCAATTTTCCAGTGGCTTCTGGAGAGATCCCTTGTGGTGTGGAGATATTTAAATAATTACACGTATGAATGTTAGCATCATTCTGTTAACATACTTCATCTAATTATTTGTTTTAATTTTGGCTTTTGTGAAGGTGTAAGGGCAAATTCTGCTCCATGTGGGACCATCACTCTTACTTGAATACTGTTGTGAGCAATGGAAGTCAAAGGGCAACAAGTGCCGTCTAATGCCTCACTTTTGGGGGCTAGGATAGAGCAATGGGAGACATTTTCTTGTTTTCAGTTTAGGCACTTTGCTTCCGTCAAGTGATGGCATTCAGTTTCATCTTCCAACAAGACTCAAAATAAAACTAAGCCAAGTCTTGGGAGGTGTTTCCTCTGAATTAAAACATTGGGCAACATTCACTCAAAACATGAAATGCTTCCTGCCTACCCAGCGTTGCTGGACTACAGTTGTGCATAGCTCTGATATTGCATGTGTTCAATGGCAGATTCAGGGAGACGCAGTGGTGCAGCTGCACCCCGTTTCATTCCTCCTCCACCCAACTATCCAGGACAGGCAACAGTGTTTCTATTCAGGCAGCACAGAGGGAGTCAACTGACTTCATGGCTCATTATAAGCTACCCAGTTCCTGCTAATCTCTCCTCACTCTACACGTGTTAACAAGCCCCTTTCCTTTTTAATGGTCTTGATGTTCCATTAACCAAGTTACCTGTTCTTCTGCAATTTTGCTGTCTGTTAGCTATTCCTGATTATACCTCTCTTCTATTCCACAGCCCTGCAGAAGGTGCGGTAAATTAGCTTAGGGGAACATGAACTCAGGGGCGGAACTGACTGACAGTGAAATGCTGGATGCACTGTCAAGATGCTAGATCTTGTTTTATGAATCTGAGCAAGAGTTGCACAATTGACTGTAAAAAGTACAGGATGGATAAAATAATATTTTTGGACTATTTTTGCCTCGTTTGTTGTGCTTTTAAAACTTAATATATAAGCTAGCATGTGAGTGCACATTCTAGTAAAGTTATATTTGTTTTTGCTTTGATCTTAAACTGCGTATTATAGCACTGGGCCCCTAGCATATGAGTAAATCTTCTAGTTTCTCCTTAAATGGAGAAAAATGTGCTGTTATATGGGATGATGGCCCACATCACCTGCTCCTGTCTTTTCAAAATCCTAGGTCTGCCGATGCATGTGCTAGAGTCCAATCAGTGTCTGTCAAGCTTCTTATGTGGGCTATGGTTCAACAAGACACCGGATCATGCAAGCACACAAATAAATCTCACAAAGTCAATATGCTGAAACACTTTGCTGAATCAAGGGCTCTTGAAAAGGGCTCATGGGGTGTAGCAAAATGGGCAGGAAATGCATGACATGATCCAAAGCCTTTTGAAGGCAAAGAGAGTCTTTCAGTTGACTCCAAACTCAATTCAAAGCCCAGGCAGAAAGCAGAGGCATGCGTATAAGCCCCCAGGACCAACAATATCTGCTCTGCCACTTGCAATTGCATATATTAGATATCCCTATTCTTAGCAATAACACATGAAGAGAGCTGTGTGCGGAGGTTGCTGTCATCGCCAAAATACAAGTGCCATTTTTGCAGCCTCTCGGTACATCCAAGTACAGGTTCATTACTCTTGCTTCCAGTTGCCAGAGAGAATTTAGATTTATGTTTTTTATTAATATAAAATGTTTGCAACACAGCTGTAGCAAAATCAATTTACTGGTATTGTTTTGCTGTAAAAATCTAAAAGCCTTGCTGGAAAGCATGGTAGGAGCTTGCCATGTTTCTCACTAGCAAAAAACAAACCCCTTGTTACAAGGAAATGGGGCTTAATTCTGCTGTCAGGTACATCCTTGCAATTCCAGGGTAATGGGGAGCAGAATATATCCCACTGCCATTAAAATCCTACATGCTGGACAGTACAATTACACTATCGTTATGTGCTCTACTGGAATGGTTCAATGCTGACCTGATTCAGAGTTAACAACCAATGATAGATTGTGTTTATTTGCTTGTAAAGCTTCTAGCACATTTCAGGCACTGTGTAAATAAGACCCACCACCAATTCTTACAGCAAAAGAACTTGGTGCAAATTGAAAGTGATATGATTGCTACAGCACTCGGTTGTTCCAGATTCCACCAATATATCTACAAAAAAAAAAAAAAAAAGGAAAAAAAAATCAATAATGAAACAGACCTCGAGCCCTTAGAGACCCTGTTTACAAAGCCATGCTGTACACACAAGCCTTGTTAAAGGAAAAGCGGATGCGAAAAGCACAAAATTATGATGTGTCAGTTTATCTGCCTAACAAACAGCTGTGTGTAGCAGGCGCTCAAACAGAACGTACACAGATTTCAAAGCCGGAAACGAAGGCAAACAAAGAGCATCAGGAACACGGGCACTGGCGTGTCTTAACGAGAGAGGGAAATGTTTGCAACAACAACAAAAATGTGGTCGCGTTCAAACTGGTGAACACTCATTCTTAAACGGTTAGAAGGGAAGACAGGGACATTTGCAGAGGATGGAAACACTGGCAGGTTGATAAGCTTTGCAAAGACATATGCCAGTGATGAACTGTTGGATTGGGGTGGCTAAGATATATGACAGAGATTTTTTTCGAGATTTTTTTCCCCTCCTATTGAAAGTTGTCGATCCACACTTTTCAATTATTTGCCATTATGTTGTCATTTTATGTGTCCAGATTTGGCTTCTGAGTTTTAATGTTCTACCTATGGCTTTAGAAATACTGACAAAATATTCTGTCTAGATTTTGACAGCACGGGAATATTCTCACCACAGGGAGCAAAACCATGGCAGCTTGTTCATTCTTCTCGTGCCTCTATTGAGTACCTTCAAGTCTTCAAATTGCCAACCTATTTCTCAGAAGATCTCATGGATTTGCTTCAGCTACTGCCCTTGCTTTGACACACATCCTTGAACTACTCTATCTGAACTCCATGTCTCATGAGAAGACTTCCCCCTTGCTTCCGGCCACCACATTTTGGGATGTTCGGGTACCGTCAGCTGATATATTAAGTTCTGCTAAGCAGGATAATGGTCTGAACCAGTTTATTGGTGCTCCAGACAATTTACACTTGCAATATGCTCCCTTTCTAACTAGATACATGTGGTAATAAAGTAGTTCGGTGCTTTTCCAGTGGTAGTATCCAAAATCCACTTGATACTAACATTTCTTAAATCCCCATGGAAAGTCTGAGTGGTCTGGTACAAATGTCTTTGAAGAAAAACTCTCAGTTCTTTGCAATCCTTTTCCCACTACATCAAGAACAGACTTTTCTCATCCTCTGAATGAAAAGAAAAAAAGGCAACTATTATTGTACCTATGCATCCTGCTGTGGTAGAGTGATTTTGTGCTTGTGGGTGGTGCCAGCTCTCAGTGCAAACTCGTTTGGTTTCTTTGCCCTGCACAGCTAATTACTACAGAATGCAGAGGATCCTGCTTAGCTTTCTAGGCAGAATACCTTTCCCTGGCACCCCCTCTGCCTGGAGATTTCCTGGTGCTCTCAGTTCATCTGCCCATCAGTCACTATGTGACGAAACAGCTCAATGGCCTAGATAGACAGTTTGGTCAGGGGCCTAGAAAGCCATTGTGATCAGAGGCCTAGAACAACTGTTCTTTTCATCACTAAGAGATAACAACAAGTTGACACCTTCCAAGGCCAACATAGCTCAAAATAAAATTAGAACCTCATTGCCATAAGGCCCCTGGTCTGTTCCCTCTATAAATGAAGTCCTTGCCATTGTGCTGATGAGAAGAAACCATGGTGGAGTTGTTTAAGAACATGAGCATAGAGAGGGAAGTGAATGCATGCCAAGGGGATATACATTGAAACTTCCCCTTAGCTGTGATGGAGAATGGTTACAAGGAAAATGCTTTCCATTTGTTTTCTTTTACACTGACACTCGACATGTCATTTTCTTGCTTTTCAGGGAGAAGAAGAAACCCACCTGGGGAAGGGGGCACTGACTGTCAATGGGAGGGTGAAGATCGTCCATCAGAAATGTAAGCAAGCCAGTGACCACCTGCTGTAGGAGGTGAAAAAAGACTTGCAACTTCATTACTTATGGAGTGGATTAATCCTTCTGCAGGTATTGGAGGAAGACTGCCAGAACCAGGCTATAGTGCAGACTGTGGTGGAAGGTGGAAGAGAAAATGTGTTGGTAGACCACATCAAGCATGACTAGACCCTAAAGGCATATGACTCTATCGCTTTCTGCAGCCATGGGACCATTCTGGGTGGACATTAATGGTGATCATTAATGGAAGTAAATCTGGTTAGATATCACCAATACACTTCAGTGTTGGAAAAGGAGATGCTATTCGATTCCATTTCGTGGCACACTGCATTGTTTGGTTGGCTGGTTTTTGAGTTGTTGTCTTTGCACTTCAGTTCTGTTTGCACTCCTTAGCTTGGCAGCCAGCTTGCCTGTTGCCGACTTATTACATTTTGCTGTTCAATCCCTCTGTGTGGGAGGGCTTGGGAAACAAAGAGATGGGAAGTTCATTCCAAAGACTTTACAAGCCTCAGATAAACAAGACATACAACTTATTAAATCAGAGGTAAAATGATGGGGGTATATTAAGACTCTCCTCACAAAATCCTTCCCTTCATTTCTCCTTCCCAGAAAAGATGGGAAGTCCTTATTTCCCTTGATCCCCAGGACACACCTGCCAGGGCTTGTAGCAGCCAATCTGATCAGGACAGGATTAATAATAGTCAAAATGCTTCCCCAGCTAGGACACTGCACTAATGGGTTTTCTGAGTATGTAAACCCATTACCTGCAGTTACCCTTTGGCTGGTCAACAGGGAAGACCCTTAGCTCTAGACCCTTAGCTCCCTAACCTTGGCTTCTGGCCCTTTAAGTCCTGATTCCTGTACCGCCCTGTCACAGAGCAATCAGAGGCTCTGTGCCTGAAGAGGTAAAAACTGTTAGAGAAGGAGCTCTAGCAGTGGCTAAGGAGTGCAGCTGCGGGTTGCCGGGGCAACCAGGGAAGGTCAGCTGACCAGAGGGGGCAGGGCCTGGCCCTTATAAAGCCCAAGGAGCTGAGACCAGAGGCAGTTCCCTGCCAGCAGCCAGAGAGACAGGAGCTCCTAGAGTAGGGATGCGAGAAGCAACCGCAGGTTGAGCCAGATAACAGAAGGCAGCTCCAAGATGTCGGAGCAATGTGGTTGTAGCCAGGCGGCTTATAGTTATGTTGCATTCCAGGGGCTTGTGTTTTGTTTTGTTTATTATGCCGGTGGCTCGGGTGAGGCTATTAGGGGTTGGAGGAGGCCTCATAAAGGGACCCACAGTGGTGTGGGGACCCTAGCGCCAGTGAGGGTGCAGTGTACTCAGGGGGTATCTCACAGCGGAGTGCGAGGACCCCGGGGCCAGTGAAGGCACAGTATCCTTAAAGGGGCCTCACAGTAGTGTGAGGACCCCGGCGCCCAGGAGGGCGCAGTTTACGGGGTGTTTAGACCCCAGCCCCAGAGAGGGGGCATTTGAGAAGCCCAAGTGTGGGCGTGGCAAGCCCCAGGAAGGGGGCAGCACTGAAAAGCCCAAGTGTCGGCACTCAGAGCCCTGAGAGGGGGCTGTTATTTTGAGAAGCCCAAGTTGGGCGCAACCAGCCCCAGAAAGGGGGCAACTCTGAGAGGCCCAAGGTGGGCACGGTGAACCCAGAGAGGGGGCAGAGAAGCCCAAGGGTGGGCGTAGAGGTCCCCAAAGACGGTGATTATATCTGTGAGGCTTGGGCTGTGGTATTGGGGAGGAAAGGAGCTGCAGATAGTGCCCCCTGGCAACGGGGCAGAAGACTGGCAGCCTCCCGCTAATTAATATCAACTAATTAATTAACACCGAGGCGTGGCAGGAGAGAAGGCGGGCGGTTGCCGCAGAAACAGGTGAGCGGGTCACAGTTTGGCTCGGCTCAGAAATGGTACCTGTTACACGTCCCTTTCTTAGCTTCTGGTTTTCCGTTCCCAGTCCCCAATGTCAGATCATCTCCTGGCTCTCTCATTCTGGTTTCTGAATGTGACATGGCTCCCAGTTGTAAAATATAGATATGGCACTAAGCACCAAAATGGACCACTTTTTTCTCATTTCTTTCCAGTCTCCATTAGCCAAGGTGACCAACAATCCCATATGTTCTGGGACAGTTCAGAATTTCGGGATGTGTCTTCAAATCCGTGAAATGTGATTTTTTTTCTGAATTTTAAACCATCCATAATGTGTCAAAGCTCCATTCATATAGCAGGGGTTCATGGACTACTACTGGGTTATTGAGGTGTAGGTTACAGAAGAATGGGGATCAGCCAAGCACATCTAATGTTCCCATGGTGCCAGGCATCATTGTTCTGAGATGCTGCGCTGTTCCATTTGGTCTAATTACTTTATCACAACGCTGCACTAAGGTGGAAGCACATACCTCTTGCATACATTGTGCAGGTAAATGAGGTTATGTCCCCTGCCAATACATCATGGCAACACTAGTGTCCAGAATGGATGAGTAGGCAGCAATTCTTGCCTTCTACCTTTCACACATGCATCCTATCACTACCTTGCAGCTGCTCATTGTTTGAGCCAAGACAGAAAAGGATAGGCTGTGTCTTCCAAAGTAACTGGTGGCACAGAAAGCCCCATACATATCCAGATCATTGGGTAGGAATTCTTCCCTCCAAAATGCACTGTGTCCAAATATCTGGCATACACAAGAATCTATACGTGCATCCCACCTTGCTGCCACAGACCACTCTCTAAGGTTGACCAAGCTCTGCATGTTGAGTAACCATGTTATAAACATGCAAGAATACTAACATGTGTATTATGTAGTGCAATGTGATGGTCAAAGCACAGTTCAGGAAGTCCATATGCTCAAAGCATGTTATTATTTTGGGCACATTAACAATCTTTGCTTCCTGTATGTAAGCTACAGCAATAGTTGTCTCACAACCCTTCATCCTTACAACACCAATAGTGGACTTGCCAAGATCAAACTGATAACCCACCACTCTCTATCAGTGGGTTGACAGGTAACTGTCATCTGGTAGGACCATTCCCACTTGTGTCCTGACACTGAGGAGCTAAGAAATCTCTAGAGATGGCCTTCTTTATGAAGAGGTGCTGGAGCCATTACTGGTCAACCCAGATGTGCCCATCCTTTTGTGTTTGTGGTCCTGTTCCAGAAATGCCACTCAGTGTAAGCAGAGTCTACAGCAATTGACACCATCATCTGCTTCTCCCAGTGCTCCATACCTCCATTCAGCCTATGCAATCTCCTTAGCATTGCCTTCTCCCCCATCTCATGCCCTGTATCTCAGATCTGAAATAAGATCTCTTAGATCTTCTGTGAGAGCTTCAGTAGTGACAGAGGTCATTGTCCCGTGAAGCTATCATGTCTTATCACTACCTGGAACAAAGGTCATAGACAGACATTTAGAGTGTGCCAAAAGAAACGTCTAAATGAGTGGATTAAGAACATCACTATACAGAGGCTCAGGATGGACACAGATGAATTTGCCCAGGACACACTGTGGAGGAATTCATAAGTAGCGACCACTGTAATTCAGGTTCCCATGGGGGGAAAAAGCAGGCTGCCTTCAGGCTTGCCACAGCCAATTGCAGGCACTTTTCAGGGTGGGCTCTCCCACACCGCTGATTGGCTGAGGGAGCCCATCATGGGGTTGATTACCACTGAACAACAGCACACAGGCCATTCTTCAGCTGTTTTAAGAAAATAGAGCTTATAGAATCACAGACATTTAGAGTTGTAAGGGATCTCAGGAGGTCATCTAGTCCAATCTCCTGCTCACAGCAGGCCTAATCCCAACTAGATCATCCCAGCCAAGGCTTTGCTTTACTGGCTGGATGTGGAGTGAATGGATTGAGGCTGGGAGAGAGGTGGGGAGGCTTCCCCGCTTCTGGATGCCTGCCCCCAACAGCTGGGTGTGGAGCAGAGGTTTCCCCTGGCCCACAGCAGGGTCTCCTGAGCCCTGTTGTGCTCTGCTGCCACATAGGAGAAGAGGGCAATTTCTCCCTCCCCTTCTCTGCACAGTGGGGCAGAGTGGGGCTTGGGAGACCCATGCTGGGTGCCTACCTGCACAGCCGGGCATGAGGCACAAAGTTCCCCCAGAACAAGGGCTTCCCCACACCTGGCATGGGCTTCCTGAGCCGTGCTCTGCACCACCATATAGGGGGATATACCCTTCCACTCCTGTATGGCAGCAAAACAAAGTGGGGCTCCAGAGAGCCATGCTGGGTGGGAGGAAGCCCCTGGACCCCATGCCCGGCTGTTGGGGCAGGCATGCCTATGGACGCATCCTCTAAGGCAGGGGGTACTTACCTGCTCCACTCTGGGCAGGGCTTTAAATCTCCCTGCCAAAGTGGGGATTTGAACAATCTGATTGGCTGAGCCCCTGCCGGGCTGTACTAGGCTGCCCCTGGAAACACATGGGCTTCCATAGTGTTTCTGGTGCTCTGTTGCCTTTCTCCTCTGCACTTCAGGTCTTTTTTTTTTTTTTAACTTTTTCCCCCACCCTCTCTCTTTCCTGTGGCTTCAGGCCATTTCCAGCCAAATCACAATTTTCCAGGGATTTGGAAGAAACATGAAATTTTGGGCTTTCCCCTGGAATCCCCATGCAGCCTGAATTACAGTGATCCCTGTTGATAAACCAGTGCAGCTTGCTGCAATACTCAGATTAACAGGATTTGCCTTCCAAAGTCCTGCCATCTCATGACCGTGACCAGCATCCGTGAGGTACTGTACCCATGAATACAGCTATACATTGTGGGTATTTGCACCTGAGACATAGCCAGCCTTGGCGCTCAGACTCTGGAGCAGATCACCCAGACTTACAATGCAGTGAAGACATAAATATGGAGGGGGTCAAGGTGTTTTGTCATGAACTGGTTCATCTTTTATTCTTCCTGTTAGGCAGTACTCTGGTGAGGGCCGTCCCACCATGTTTAGGGTGGGGGGTGAGGGGTGGAGAACAAACCTACAGACAATTATAGCACTAATCTGTAATTATGTAGATAATACTAATAGAAAATTAGAAATATCTGAATATAATTAATGACAGTCAGCATGCTTTTATAGAAAATAAGTCCTGTCAAACCAGTTTCCATTCTTTGATGAGATTATAAATGCAGTTGATAAAAGTAGCTGTGTAGATGTGATGCACTTAGTTTTTGTAAAAGGCGGGAATCAGTAGTGCAAAATGCCCTGATTAATAAGAATTAAATGCAATACAACATCAACAGAGCTCACATTAAATGGATTAAGAACTGGCTAGCTGACATCTCAAAATGTAGTCATCAGCAGGAGTCAGCATCAAAGCATCCATCTCTAGTAGAGTTTTGAAGGGATCCATTCAAGGCATAATGCCATTCATCCGTAATGTGGAAATGAATGTAAAAATGACAGCTGATAACATTTGCAAAATGACACAACAATTGGTGGAATGGAAAATAAGGAGGACAAGCAGTCAAACTGAGCTGGCTCACTTGCAAAGCTAGGCCCATTCAAACAAAGTTTGTTTGTTTTTTACTTCTGCCAAATGCAAACTTATACATTTAGAAACAATGGGCACATTTACACATGCTCTGGGGGCAAGGAGGGCAGTGCTTTAATTAAAGCACCACTGCATCTTGTGTATTGGTGTCCCATCCTTAAAAAAATGGTGGCTAAAGCTTGTTCAACGAGATTTCATTCAAGCGCCCCTCCCTGCCATTTTTAAGTTCAGGGCTGCTGATACACGATATGCAGGAGGCTGCGGGAGTACAGCAATTTCCATGATCCAGCAGACTCAATTAATTGCCTCTCTGCTCATGTATAGGTGCCCAAGGAATACAGGCCATCTTGGGACAGAGTCCTAGGAAACAATTTTCCTGAAGATAATTTTAAGGGAGGTAATTTTTACTATTTTATTTGATTAAAAAAATCCATGTGGGCTTTCAGGGCAAAATAACAACAACAAAAAAGAAAAAGTAGGGCTGAAGGCATCTCAGGAGGTTTATTCCAACCACCTGCTCAAGTCAGGATCATCCTGGACAAGGACCACAGTGCAGGTTGAGTACAGTGAGGGGAGTAGGGAAGGAGAAGCAGAGCGGTGACACACAACATTGTACGGAAGTGTGTATAGAACTGCACAACAGCACTGTAATATTGCACACGGTTCGGATGTAATCATTTTTTAAAGATTTCAAAATTGTAGAGCATTAAAATGGGTTGTAGGCATCTGACCACAGCGAATACAAAACCAACCGTATACTAAGGAGTTAAGCTCTGGAAATGAAAAATATGTCCCAGAGTGTCATTAAAGAATTGACAACTGACAGAGGTGTGCTGGAGAGAAAGCAACATGATTTGATTGCCCCTTAATTAAACAGAAACTATCAGGGTTTCTACTGGGCAAGTAGATGAAGGTTTATGGCCTGTGATAGATAGGTAGTCCACTCTGGTCTTAAATGCTGAACATTCATCAAAGGCAGACATCCCACCTGAATGGATTCAAAGACCAAAACAACCCCAATTTTCTGCATTGTGAACTGGCTGGTATACCACATTTAAGTTCTCATTCAGTTGCATACACTTTGCTCCTCTCTATTTACTCAAACACTCACATTAATATTTTTGTTCCTGTCTGTCTGGCGCCCGCGGTCTAAAATCAATGTTCTACTTAGGGAAATTGTTCAGCGGGTATTAATTCTTCTACATGCAGCTCCATATCCATTTTGTATTTTTCTTCAATTGCAAATTGAAATCCAGTATCAAAGTGCTATTGCTGTAATCACAGTTAAGTCTGAGTTCATGAAAAAAAGAACTGAATTACAATAATACAAACAAGAATGCATAAAGCACTGCATGCAGAATTGGGGAGGGTGTGTGCAGGCGTGCGTCAGAAATCAAACTAATATTGTATGAGGGCTACTCATTTTCTACTTTGCCTCTTTGTCATGTAAACCATATTATGCTGGAAGAAGAAACAAGTAAGGTAGGAGTTAGATCCTACTCCTTTATTTAGCACAGATGCCCAGCCTGATCCCAAGCCTACTAAATTCAATAGGGGTCGTCTACTTGATTTAATCTGCTTGGCTCAGACCCTTGCACAGTGAACTCAGATCATTTTTATCTAGGTGGTTCTCAAGCCACTTAGATCACAACAGATTGCCAGGATAAAGATAAGCCATTCAGCTACTTACTGTAGCTTTTGCTTCCAATTCTCTCCAATCAGCTGGAGCTCATCAATGGTCCCACACAGATGATCGGATAAGCCGTGCCTTTTGAAATAAAAGCTGAAGAAAACAACTGAAGGACCTCCGTGATCTGTTTCCTGTGGTTTATATGTATATCCCTAAATTCACTCCTTAGGTGTATAGGATCTCTCTGGTCATTCTTTCTAGAAATTAAATCCTTTGGTCCAATTACCTTAGCCTTGAAGTTTATTGCTGGCTCCTTGTCTTCCACTCCAAGATGGGCCAGCAATTTAAGCAGATGCTTTTCTGGAGCTTCATCCTTGTTGGCTGATTTAGAGTTTACTCTTCATGGATATGTGTGCTTGACTTCGGGTGTCACCTGGCCAAACTAGTAAGGAGGGCTTTATATTAGCTCCCTGGGGAATGGTGAGCTAAACCCTCCAGCAACCAAGCACACAGTCCAGAGGGGAAAGGACTCAAACAAGCAGCTTAACTCTGGGAAAGGGTGAAAGAGCTACAAGACAGCAAAAAGTGATGCAAAAAGGAAGGGAGTAGGTTAAAATGCAAAATGCATCTGATGGATGTATACAAATGTGAGAAGTACGGGGACTAAACAGGATGAGCTGGAAGCTGCAGCCTGTGAAGAGAATGATGATGTTGACTGGGATCACCAAGACCTGGTGGGACAGCTCTTATGAATGTCATCACTGAGGGTT
>NW_005841857.1:4117545-4126514 GCF_000455745.1 Alligator sinensis
ACTCTTTCAGAGGAGGGAGAAAAGGTGGTATAATAAATCCCTACCATTGTATTGGTGCTGCACTTTCCATGTTTATCCTCCTGGTATGCTTCAGGAGGAAGCAGACATCAAAGCAGAATGCATTTAGGTAAAGATAAAAGGTGAAAGATGGAGCACCAATATAATGGCAGGGATTTATTATAGGCCACCAAGTCAGGAAGAGGAGGCCTATGATGCATTCATGAAACACGTGACAAATCTATCCAAAAGCTATGGGATGGTACTGAAGGGAGACTTCAATTTTCTGGACATCTGCTGGAAGAACAATACATCGAAACATAAAATGTCAATCCGGTTCCTAACTTGTGTGCAGGACAACTTTCTGTTCCAGAAAGAGGAGGATATAACTAGAGGACCATCCATCTTGGATTTTGTCCTGCCCAACAGGGAAGAACTGGTGAAGTGATGGGTAACTTGGGAGAACAAAATCTCCTTCTTTGACAAACTACCTGGGTGGAGGAAAGGAATGCTGTGGATATAGTGTATCAGGACTTCCGCAAGGCTTTTAACAAGGCCCTGCACAAACTTCTCATAAGCAAATTGGAGAAATGTGGGCTGGACAAAACTCCTGTGAGGTGGATAGATAACTGCCCCAATAGCCATAAGCAAAGGGCAATTATTAAAGGGTCCATGTCAGAATGCAAAGAGGTTTTGAGTGGAGTCCCACAGGAATTTGTCCTGGGCTTGCTGCTGTTCATTATGTTTGTTAACTATTTGGATGCTGGCACAGAAAGCTTGTTGAGCAAGTCTGTGGACGACAAAACTGGGAAGGATTGTGAACAGGCTGGAGGATATGAGCACAACTCAGAAGAATCTCAACAGATTGGACAAATGGGCTAGAGCTAACAGGATGGACTTCAGTGTGGACAAACGCAAAGTGCTACCCCTTGGAAGGAAAAATCAAAAACGCAAATATAAAAGGGGTGGATGGATGGCAGCTCTATGGAAAAGGATTTGGAAGTCTTGGTAGTCCACAGACTCAATACGAGCCTGTAGCATGATGCAGCCACATAAAAAGTGAATGTGGTTTTGAGCTGCATCAACTAAAGCACTAGGTGTGAGACACAGGAGGTGATAGTGCCTCTCTACTCGTCACCAGTTAGGCCTCTTCTGCAGTACTGTGTGCAGTTCTGGGCTTCATATTTTAAGAGAGACATGGAGAAATTAGAGAGGGTCCAGATATGGAGACAACAAAGATGATCAAGGGTTTGGACAGCAAGTCATACAAGGAAAGGCTGAAGGAGCCAGGTATGTTCAACTTGTGGAAAAGGTGCTTAAGAGGGAACATAATAACAGTCCTCAGTAGGGCTGCCATAAAGAAGAGGGAAAGTACCTTTTCTCTCCTGCTGCAAAGAAGAGGATGCAGAGCAATCACCTCAAGTTGCAGCAAATTAAGTTCAGATTGGATATCAAGAAAAACTTCTTCATTTTTACGACGGGGAAACAGTGAACTGACCACTTGGGGAAGCTGTCGACATGTTCATTGGAAGTGTCCACTGAAACCTCAGACAGCCACTGGTCAGGGATGATCTAGGCACAATTATGCCTGTTCTACTATGCATATTCCCCATGCTTCTAGGCTTTGCTGGTTGCTTCCTTACCCCCTTTTTCTGTTACATGTGTCAGGGTTTTTTTTAAACCTTCCTCAGAGGCATTGGGTATTGGCTACAGCCAAGGCTGAGGACTTTGACTGGAGTATGCCAATGCTCCTGCTGGGACCAAAGCCAGAAGCTCCTGGCTAGAGAGTCTTGCCCCTCCACTTAGGGTCAGACTGACTGCCATATTTGGGGTCAGGAAGGAATTTTACTCCATGGCCAGATCGGTATGGACTGCAAGAGTTTTTGCTTTCCTCTCTAGTGGGGTGGGGTGGGGTGGCCCTCTACCCAGGACCTCGGGGGTGTATACTGACAGCATTTCATTTGAGTAGGACATTGGCTGCCATGGTTCCTCTGCTTTACCTGTGTCAGGTTAGGGTTCTAGATCTGTGTTGTGTCAGGGTTGACAGTAGTCTTATGTAGAGTTTAGATGATGGATTTTATAGGATGGTTTGGATAGAGACAATCCTGCGTCAGGCACGGGGTAGGACTAGATGACCTCTGGAAGTCCCTTCCAGCCCTACTTCTCTATGATTCTATGATGACTCAATTGTCAGACTTTGCAGAATTTCTAAACTAAGCAGCCTTTAGTGTAGAGAGCACAAGAGGGGCACAAATCCATAAGAAACAGGAAAAAAACTATGGTAAAAAAATAGAAACAAGGAATTGCATGCCTCCATTGTCAGCCCTCTGCTAGGTACACGAATGTAATCTAAAGATCTTCTGCGGGGGGGTGTTCAGCTCTGTATGGAGGTCACTGAGCCAAAGTGAAAGCCCAGAGCAGGTCTTATGAACAAAATGCTGATCAGCAACCAAAACAAAGTTTAGGCTTTAAAGTAGCTTGATATAGATGCATTGATTATACAGGATCAAACAGAGTATATATAAGCAGGACTCTTCAATGGTCACAATAGCTCATATAGAAGAGATTGCTGTTGCTTCCCAAAGGGCCACATCATGGCTGCAGATGGGAATTCACTAAAAACCTTAACTGGCTCTCTGAAAAAAGGGCCCATGCAAAACATGGCTGGGAAGTACAGAGACTAGATGGTATGAAGGGGAATCCAGGCACCTGCAAATCCCTCTGAGCAGAAGTGAGGCTGTGGAGATTACTTTAAACTTTGGTAGTAGACCACAGTTTCTGAACATCTACCCGGCAACAGGGAAGCAGGGCAGGATCACAGAGCATCTCAGGCCTCTTCTTCTAGTGTCCAATATTGTGCTTGACCTTGGCTGCCACTACCAAGCCATTCTCAGAAACAGAGCCCCTCATGCCCTGATGAAATCTTGCACAGGATGAGATGAAATCTTGGGATTTTTTTTGCCTGGATTTTTATTCTTAAATCCACTTATAAGCTTTTCTTTCATAAAGGCAAAACATTATATTTCCTTCTTTCATTGTCAGAAACGTGTCATTTTTTCTTGAAACTCTCCAAAAAAAAATTGGCCCCTGATAGAAGCTCAGACTGGAAAATTTGAGCCAGGGCAACTTAGTTTAGCAAAGTCATAATCAACAGGAAACAAGGTCTTATAATAGGAAGCATCAGGCAACCTTAACCGTAGATGGTGCTGCCTGCTCTGCTTTACAGTATGCTGAGATCCCATTCAACTGATATTAGAGCAATAGTTTATATGCTAACATATGCATGCATGGAGGGACAGAAAAAGATATGGTCACAGCTGTGTTGGGTCCAACAGTGACCCACTTTTTGGAGTTATGAATGATTCCCAGTTACCCCTAAATCTATGATTTTTCCTGTAAGCTCAGCAGTTTGGGAAACATGGTCCATGTTTACAGGTACAGAATTATACGTGAAGCATTAAAATAAAATGAGTGACCAGCACCCAGCCTTTTAGAGGGAAGTGTTGATCGGATTGCTAGTGTAGCATACAGCACATACGTATGACTACAGTGAATGATTGATTTTTCTAAGTCAGTAGCTGCTAGTAGCAAATTACAGGTCTTTTATTCTAACAGACAGAAAACTCCAGGCATGAAAAACCCATGGATTTTACAGATTTTGCTGTGTTTCTCAAAATCTGAGCCTTCATTAGGAACTGAAATGCTGCTCCCAGCTACTCATTAACCTGTTTAATTTCCTCAATGGAAGACAGACTAAAACAAAATAGCACCAGTCAAGGCAAAATCTTGATCATCCATCTAAATGGTGCTAATGTTGAAACCTAGCCTTCGCCATTTAAATGCTAAAAGACTGGAGCTAATTTGTCCATAACAGGCACTTAGCTCTTGTGACTGAAAATGAATGATGAAACAATTACCTCTGCTAGACTACAAAACTCCTTGTAAATACACAAAGTTCAGTACGTGGGGACTAAACATTAAGAGCTAAATTTGACTTTGCTGCTTAGACATCTGAATGGCACTTACTCCATTTGTAGGCATCTAAACCATGAAATAACTTTGTTCTTCACCCGCCTGTATTACTTTAAGACATCTATGTTTCTTCTGCTTCTCTATTTTTGTGCTATGCAACTAAGTCTGACCTACTGCACATGCTCAGCAGTGACTCAATATGACCACCAAGATGTCTGGCTCCATTTATCCTCTACTGTGGTTCAGTTTTGCTGTGTATGAACATAATTGCTGAGCAAAACTGCTCAAGTATAGTTTGTCAAAACTTGCTGCTGGCAAAGGGTTGATGGTGCTGCCCGTGCCCTGGTGGTGGTGTTACTCACCTTTTGCCCTACAGGCCACGGTAGAGGCAGCAGCTCAGAACATGAGAGTATCTGGTTCTAGGCTCATCTCCTAACCCTGATCTCCCACATTTCAGCACTGTGTCCCCATAACTGCCAGTCCACATGTTAGAAAAAGCTTGGGGTGCCAGAAAAACCTGGGATCACAAGGAGAATAAGCAAGTGGGAGCTGACCTTATGCCCCTGGGGGGTAGACACTGGCTAGGGAGGGAATAAATCAGCTCACCAGGCCTTTCTTCCAGTGCTGTCTGTGCATTTTGTATTAGCCATTATGTACAATACATAAAAAGCTGTGAGAGCAGAAAGACAGCTTCTTCACATAGTGCTCTACCTGCTTGAACTCCTTACCAGTGGACTGAAATATATATCTCTATATATCTAATATAGATAGCTCTACATCTATATATCTATGCTGTACTGATTGGAAAGTCTTGAAGTGAGAGTCCTCATTTACAACAGTTGATGCAAGAAAGGCCTGTTTGAAGATATTCTTTAGAACCCTTAGCAAGCAAGAGTGCAAGGAAAAGAAATCTGGTAGGCTGGCTTGTAGCAGTTCTCAGGGCACAGACAGAAGTGCAGCTCCTTGCTGTAACCAAGAACACTTTGCAGGGAGCATTCTGAGTTATGACGATGCCCCAGAGCAAACAGAAGTTCACTGTTGGTTCCAGGGGGAGGGGCATCTAGTTGCTGGCTGCCTACCAACAGGCCATCCCCCCCGCAGTTTCCCTGCCAGCCCCGGATGTTTTCAGAATGGGAGGGGGAAAGGAAGCAGAGGGAGCTCATTTTAGAGGTTCCTCAGTCGGTGCCAGTGGGTGGGGTAGGTGAATTGAAGCCTCCCCCCACTTGGGGGTGGGGGGCGCAATACACCTGCCCTACCCTCCAGCAGGGGCTGAAAACCGCCCAGACTGACCTCCCTCCATTCCCTTCCCCCCCTTCCCATACTGAGACCAGTGAGAAGCTGGGAAGCTGCTCAGACAACTTACAGAAGATGCTTTGTTTTGAAACGTCTTCATCTGACACCTCATGGAATGAGGGTTCAGATTTTTGCCCAATTGGCCATTTTTGTAGTGGTGTGCTGCTGCGCACTTGTGTATGGTCATGGCTACAGACCACTTCCTGTGGCCGGATCAGGAAACAATTGCCACTTCTGTCTGTGCCCTCAAAGTCTTAGCCTCTTCTTTCAGGAAAATCAAATTGACGCATTCAAAAAGTATGTGGAGAAGCTTGAGAGAGTCCAGAGAAGAGCCACGTGCATGATCAGAGGTCAGGGAAGCAGACCCTATGATGACAGGCTGAGAGCCCTGGGGCTCTTTAGCCTGAAAAAGTGCAGGCTCAGGGGTGATCTGATGGCCACCTACAAGTTTATGAGGGGTGACCACCAGCATCTGGGGGAACGTTTGTTCACCAGAGCGCCCCGAGGGATGACGAGGTCGAATGGTCACAAAGTACTTCAAGATCATTTCAGGCTGGACATAAGGAAGAATTTCTTTACTGTCCGAGCCCCCAAGGTCTGGAACAGCCTGCCACCAGAGGTGGTTCAAGTGCCTTCATTGAACACCTTCAAGATGAGACTGGATGCTTATCTTGCTGGGATCCTATGACCCCAGCTGACTTCCTGCCCTTTGGGCGGGGGGCTGGACTCAATGATCTTCTGAGGTCCCTTCCAGCCCTGATGTCTATGAAATCTATGAAATAAACAGCATTTTCTAGCCCTTTTGCACTAGCCCTGGGACACCAGCCTAATCTCTGCACTGTGAAATCTCTTCTGAAAATACTCTTCTCTTTTGACACCTCACCATGCATCTACCTGGGGCAGAAAGTCAGAGTGGGCAAATTACTTATTAGTAGGATGCTTGTTTTTAGGTCAGCCTATACACAACAGGCCAGAGTGCCCATTCCCCTCCAGTGACCACAGCACACCATGCCCACTCCCCTCCATTGAGGCAAACCCAGATCCTGCTCTCTTTTCCTAGAATGTAATCCAGAATACTTCGGTGACTTACTCTACATATGACTCTGGTTTTACAGCAGTGTGACACACATTTAGCATGCATTAATACTTGGGCAAAATGTATAAACTGTATTGGGAGTAGTGGCCAGAACAGGGTTTCCTCTCTAACACAGTGGTGCCCTCTTTCTTGGACCTCATAGTTAGGCTCCCTGCTGCTTTTTCTCCTAGTCCCACAACTCTTGGCTTTCCCTTTTGGCTGCCCAGATGGTCAGCAATAAGGGGAAAGGGTGCAAGATGATCTCAGCCTCGGTGCTGAGGATGTTCTGCTATGACACAGGATGTCTGGGTTCAAAACCATTGAGGATGAGGGGCCCATGTCATGGACAGCTAGCTTATTTATGGAGGAGGACATCAATGCCATCTGTTAGGAAAATGTGGGTAACTTGCTGCTCAGATCATTAGTCCTACTAGGTGACAGAGCTTCCTTTTCTGGAGGCATCTAATTGTTGCCCATTGAAATCCAATTTTGGGCTCCACAATTTAAAAAGGATGTGGAGAAGCTTGAGAGAGTCTAGAGGAGAGCTACATGCATGATCAGATGGCAGGAGAACATGTCTTATGATGAGAGGCTGAGAGTCACGGGACTCTTCAGCCTGGAAAAGCACAGGCTCAGGAGTGACCTGGTGGCAGCCGATAAGTTTATAAGGGGTGTACAAAAGGATCTGGGGGAACACCAGTTCATCAGAGCACCCCAAGGGATAACAAGGTCAAATAGTCACAAACTCCTTCAAGACCATTTTAGGCTGGACATAAGAAAGAGCTTCTTTACTGTCCGAGCTCCCAAGGCTTGGAACAGCTTGCCGCCAGAGGTGGTTCAAGCATCTATTCTGGACTCCTTTAAGAGACATTTGGACATTTATCTTGCTCGGATCCTTTGACCCCAGCTGACTTCCTGCTCCTGGGGCAGGGGGCTGGACTCAATGATTTCCTGAGGTCCCTTCCAGCCTGAATGTCTATGAAATCTGTGAAATCTATGAATGGTAAAACTGTGAGATTCTGCTGCACAAAGTAGACTATGTTCCAGGGAGAGAACAGGGAGTAGACACAAGCAGTTCACTGGAGCCTGGGAGAGCCATGCACCTCATATGTCTATCTGTCTTAGCCTGAAAACAGGAGATTGGACACATCTATGCGAGCTGCCCACTGTGCGGTTGCTACTGTGCAGTCATTTAGTACTTGCATAACCAAGTATTAAATGACTGCACAGTAACCAGTGTTACTGCGCAGTAGTGTCCTGGCACGGTTGCCCAGTGATCCTTACTGTGCAGTAGCTCATTATTACTGCACAGTAGCTTGTTACTACTGTGCAGTAGTGTTGCGTCACAATTTGTGCCCAGCAATGCTCCTACGCAGTAGTAACAAGCTACTGCACAATAGTAATGAGCTACTGTGCAGTAAGAGTCTTGTGTAGATGCTCCCACTAAGTCAGAGACATCTTAGCAACAAAGCAGAATTTAGCCCTAAGTGGTTAATCGCTACCAATACGAAGCAAAGGTTTTGGCAATAACGTCACATTATTGTAACCATTGTTCTTAACTATTTCAACTGTCTCCATTTTGCACATGTGAAGTACACCTGCAAATAAGAATAGACACTTCTATTTATATAGTCCCAAAGCACTTAATGTACCTGTATCACACTGGGTAAATGTGTAGTGTCTTTCTTTTGTGCACGCAGGTAGACATAGGAGCAATTTTTTCTAGCATTAGCATTAGACCTTTCTTTAGAGTCTGGATTCAGCCTTTGATGATGATCAGTGCTGTGTAGTGCTGCAAAGTGGGTGCTTGAACTCCTGTGAGCATCAAATGTGTAGGGGATGCTTCCCTAAGCAATTTGTTAGGAAAATGTGGCTTCTGTCTTCTCCTAGTGTTCAGGTCACATAGTACATAGTGGCCATGAGTACAGAATTTGCAACCATATTATAATACAACATGATCTTTGGATTCCTATTACCTAATGAAATTACTTTCTTAGTTCCAGTCAGAGACTTGTATTTTGCTAAAATTCCCAATGATGCAGAGATCTCTCTGTGTAATGTATACCAAACTGGTGATAGATAAATCAAAGGTTAAATAATATTTAGTATATATAGGTTTATTGTAACAATCTAATACTTCTGCGTGTAGCAAAACCCCCAGTTTTTCTTTTTTTATTTATTTTAAAATGCATTCCCTCCCCTTCCCCAACCATTTCTGACTTTTTCTCTCCCTCTCTATTCCCTATAGATAAATATAAGTAAGCTAAGATGTAGGATAAGCTTTAACATTTTATTTTAGGTAGTAAGTTTTCTTTTTCTCTCCCCTCTTTGCAAAAAAGTTCCCTACTATTTTGATATTGATACCCACTGTTTTATAAGTGATAATTATTATGCTGGTACTGCTTTTATATTGTGTGATTACTGTTTTAGGCCTATATATGTAAGTTAGCATAAGTCATGTCAAGTTTCCATTTTGTATGTCATGCCTGCATCTTTTGTCCTCTGCCCAGGCATCCCGTGTTGCAACTGTATGATTCATGTACCCCTCCATGTAAATTGGTTCTCAAATAGATGAGAGTGATTGGGAATGATTGAAATACAATGGTAGCAGGCCTCTACTGAATGGCCTGTA
>NW_005841857.1:4127189-4130072 GCF_000455745.1 Alligator sinensis
GCCAGCTGGAACAACTCGTGTGGTTGTTCAGACGACCGGACCACCTGCATCGTGATTGCAAGCGGCGTGAGTAAAGTTTTTGCAACCGATAAGTTGTGTCTGCCTCTCCATTCACCAGCCCGCCCTAACGTACAAGCAATTTCTAACTTAACTCGAGTCGGCTCTGGCCGTCCAAGACACCGGCGACCCCCCCTCTGGACAACAGCTACTGCATAAGTACCCCTTTCCAGCCTGGATAGGTTGCTATCACCCCCACCCCCTCTCAACCAAGGACTTGGACTCTGTTTCTCTTCCCTACCTGGACTCCAGCCCTTCCCCTGAGTCTCTTTCTCCTGCTGCCATTGTGAGTGCTTGTGTGTGTGTGTGTGTGAACCAATAACTTCATGGGGCTGTGTAGTGTATTGTCTGTTTAATAAAACTGTTATTTGGACCCCTAAGTTGGGTTTTGCTTTACTATGGTTTGGCCCTGCTCCTCACCCCTGTAACTGCTGTCTCATTTCTCCCTCTCCTGCTTCTGGCTCAGTGCCCCCTCCAACACCTGTCCTGAGCTCCTCTCTGCCTCCAAACCTCCTGTTTCTTTGCCACTGTCTTATCCCCACTGCCTTTTTGTTTTCCCCTGAGCAACCAGATTTCTGCCTCAGTTTCTTTCCTGGCTGTCTGCTTGCCACCACTTATCTGTCCACACCCCACCCCCCACCAATATCTCAGCTGTCTACCTCAGTTTCCAGCCCCAGTCTACCTTAAGTAAACCTAAGCCTCAGTTCCTCAGCCAGCTTCTCTGTAGTCTACTGGTTCTAATCCTGGTTCTGGCAACCTTCACTCCCTACACTTAGTAACTCTCTCTCTCACCTGAACCTTCCCCCAAGTATCCCAGGTACACCAAGCACACGCATACACACTGTACCATCCAAGTTAGGAACTTACCTGTGTGTAGGTGGGTTGTATGTGTGTGAACTGGTGAGTGTGTGTATATATAAATGTCACTGTGTGCATGATATACAAATTAGTGATCTGTGTCTATCTTTTGGGGTGTATAGTATATGTGCTTCAATTGGTGATATGTATGCATGTGCCTAGGCTGGTTTGGATGTATATGTGCCTGAGCTGGTAGTGTGTGTGTGCACCTAATTGATTTGTGTGTTTGTATATGTGCAATTGTGTCACACCCTCCGGTCTAACAGCACAATACTGAGATCCTGAGAGTTGGCCTGACCCCACAGGGCAACATGTGGTGACAAGTCCAGTCATATAACCAGATCTAACCATACTAACAGGCCCTGCTATTACATCAACGCTAGCAATCCACTATACTAGTTCAGCATCTATGCCTACTTCTCCCTTTGGAGTCACTGGTATCTCAAAGGTCTTCACAGGTGACTAGATTGTCCTGCACTCAAGCAACATCCTCCTTACCTGTTATTTTCTCTGGAAATGGACTGGAGGTCACTGGCTATCCCAATGTCAAATGCTACAGCAGCAGCATATCAAAAGTTAGCATTAAAGAGTTAGAACAACTTATAGAGGAAGTCCCATTCATGGTGATCTTCACATTATTAGAATACATTTAAAAAAAAATGGTGCATGTCCAAGAGAAGACTGAATGAGAAATGTTGATGAGGGTAGAGCTGTGAGATGAACCGAGAAGGTGAGAACATACTAGATTCAAATGCCTCAGAGAGAGAGAAAAATGTTAAAGAAATAGGTGGATCAGGCTAGAATGACAGAAGAGAAGAATAGTTTTTTTTTAATTGATTGAAAGCCTTCATTTATTAAATATTTATACACTGGTTTTAGCTGGGGCTGGCACCAGAAGAACTTCATAAACAGAAGACCCCCTTTTTTATGAAGTAAAGGTGAGGGTAGTTTTCATTCTCCTAAAGATCAGCTACATGTCTAAAGTCAACCCCTACATTATATTTATAGGTGCAGACAAAACCTTATGCTATTGTCTTGGGCGGTCAGAAGTGACACGTCTTGGCAAAGTCTTATCTGGGGAATGCTATGGGAAAATCTTGCATCTTGGCTAGCAGATTTGGCCCACTGTTTACTGATAAAATCAAGGAGAGGGGCTTTATTAAATCTGGCATGGTCATTTATTCTTACTATATTTTTTCACATGCTCCCAGATCAGGGGTGGGCAAATTGCGGCCCAGGGGCCAGATGGTGCCCACCAGGCCATTCTATCTGGTCTGCAGGGCCCCTAAAAATGTAGAAAATTAATATTAATCTGCCCTGTGCTGCCTGTCATGCGCCCCTTGATGGCTTGCCGAATCTCAGTAAGTGGCCCTCTGCCCAAAATAATTGCCCTCCCCTGCCCCAGATAAAACACATACACCTTGCTTTTGGAAAGCAGAACATAGTAAAAATGATTTTCCCAGAGGTATGGCTGACTGTGTAACACTGATTAAGTTGTCCTGTAAATAGGACAAGGACACCAGGTAACCGTCTGGATGAGGAAGCAGGAACAACCTGGTGAGGCAGGGCAGCAACAAGGCTGGGCCCCAGGCCCTTGCAAGGGCAGTAGCAAGATTGTTACTTCTTTACTGTAAATAGTTCTTTATATTAATTCCTGTTAAAAAAAAAATTAAGTTATGTTTACAAACCACAAGATAACTATAGACTGCATGCAGCAGCTCACTTGCCCTGAGCAGCTCAGTGACTGCTTCAGGCAGAAACTACAGGCCACAGAACAGTGGCTGCTCAGCCAACAGATCCTGCATATTCCCTAGTGGCTATGACAGGGGGTGGAGTTTGCATTGGACTCCACCCCTTTCCCCTGCTAGGCCACGGAAGTGGCAGATGCCTTGGCAGCTATTAGGAGCATGGTGTCTGCTTGCTTCTATTCCTTCCTCTTCTTATTCCAGTGAAGGAAACTCAGCTTTC
>NW_005841857.1:4130082-4138222 GCF_000455745.1 Alligator sinensis
CCAATGTCGGAGGTCTGATTTGGGGGGAAAGGTGCAGGTGGGATTCAAGTAAATGCAGTAGTTGCTGTTATGCACATTATCAAATAATAAGAAAACCTGTACCTTTCTCTGAATGGAGTCCACAATATTTTGTCATGTTTCATCTACAGGCAGTATATAAACTTTAAGGGATGCAATGGAATTCAGCCTCTACATGAAGACCCACAGCTTTCTTGAATTTCTAGATCCACCATGGGTCCTAGATGTCCCAGAACCAGTGTGGTTTGACTGGGCATGGCAACACCATACTGGGGCAGTTACACACCTTGTGATTATAGGGCAGCTTGCACTGCTATCTCTTTGTGGTCTGAGAGTAGCCCTCAGGTATTAGGCTCAGTGGACTTGCAAGTCTGGGAGAGAACCAAGCAGGTCTCCCTCTCTTGCACAAGGATCCGGGAACAACAACTTATTAATACCAACCATTTATTATTAGGAACCCCCCCCCCTTTTTTTTTCCTTTTAAAAGCTGGTGCCTAGTGCTATTGGGTGACAGCCTTCTTAAAACAAAGAAGCACCATTCAAACAAATAATAAGGGGACCGTGATCCTGAATATTTTTTTCAAGAAAATGGGGAGAGGGGGAGGCTTTGTTTTGTTTTTTCCCCATTCTTTACCAATGTAAAGAACATTGTATCAAGACGTACAAGACAACAAACAGCCCATTTGCCACTTAACTGCGTGACCGTCCCAAGAGCAAACTTGGAGCCATCAACAAACCTCCGCTGGATGCATCCCATTGGTTTGCTTTAGTCCAGTCACATTGCATTTGCCATGTCACCTAATGCATTACAGCAGGACAGACAAGGCCTGATGGTTTGTGTCACGGGGAAAAGCAGAAAGAAAAACTGCTCTGTGAAAAAGCAGGGATTCTTTTTTCCTTCTCTTCTTTTTTTAAATAATTCAAGCAGAAATATTGTCCTGTGTGTATGGCACCTTTTTTCCCAAAGATTCCCATGGCATTTATTAGCTGCATTTATGAAGGGGTCACTTCACTCAGCCACTGACTGCCACCAGCTTTGGAAAAGATGGTGGCACCTAGCAGACAACAGTACTACACACTTGTTCGGGATAAGGTAGGGAGCAAAGTAAATCCTGGGTCAAGGACACCGGGACAGCCATCTACATAGTCGTATTTTTGATGTCTACGCAGAGCAGGGATGCATCGGGTTTTATAAGTCCTTGCAAAACACTGCATGGAACTCTTTGCTACAGGACCTCCAGGCTCGGTGAGTCTAGCAGCTATTCATACCTTTGCTTCCATAGAGTTTAGTAGGGGTGCGTAAAGCAGTCCCTATTCAATTTGGATTTGGCCCAAATGAAGGACAATGATTCGATTAGTTGATTCGGATCACTGTCCTTGATTCGATTTGGCTGAATCCAAATCTGAAGATTCCATGCTGATCGGAGAATCAGTAATTTGGACATAGACACAGCTTAATTTTTTTTTCTATGTACCTTGAGGTAACAGGACGGCTTGTGATCGCTGCGATGCTGGGAAGCATGGAGCATCCCATAGGAGTGGGAGGGAGGATCGGGGCCTCCATGTGTGAACCTGGAAGTTGACTGGAAGTAATTCTGGTCCACTTCTGAGTCTACTGGGGAGTGTGTTGCCCCCCCACCACACACACCTCCCTGGCTCAGCGACTGGCATCAGGGGGACCATGGGTGCTTCCCCAGACCCAGGAGGGACTAATTGCCAACCCAGGTGGGGCACGTGGGGAGGCCCCCAGCACACTCCCCAGTGGACTCAGAAGTGGATCAAAAGTGCATCTGGTCCACTTCTGGGTATTCTGCACAGGGGACCCCCCCGTGCTCCTGTGGGATGCTCTGTGCATCCCAGTGTCACAGTATTCATAAGCTGCCTGGTACCTAGAGGTATGTAGAAAAAACATTTAAGGCTGTCTCTATGTCCAAATCACTGAATCTTTTTGAATCTGTCAGAATTGATTCAGAGGGTTCTGATTCATTTTGAAGAGATTAAAGGGTTCTCTGATTTGATTCAGATTCAGAGGTTGAGCCACCAAATTGGGATGAATCTCCACCCAATCAAATCAGGAACTGAAGCTTCACACAGCCCTAGAGTTTAGGTATTTTTAGGACATCATGGCCTCCCATTACCATCCAGCCTTTTAGGATTGCTTCCTAATTCAGGTGTGTTCATAGGACACAATTTTGAGCCTAGGTACTTAAATCTTAATTTAGCAGCTAAATACTTGATGAGCTATACTACCACAAATAAATAAATAAATAAATAAAAAGAAAGAAAGAAGGAAAAAGAAATCAGTGGGTGTTACTAGAAGCTCATACCTTCTGAAATCCAGGCCACCTACTGAGTTACTTGGATGTATTTGCTCAACTTTAGAAGCCTAGATTTTTAATTATCTTCCCCAGCTACCTGTTCTTGTAACCTAAATGCCCACTTATTCTAATGTAGTTTGACCGCAGCTCTCTTGTGGCCAACAGTAATAGCAATGTCTGCTTAAGTTTTTGCAGCATGAAGGACTTAGGCAGTTAACTCTTTGAGGCAGGTAACTCCTTTTTGTGTGTGCACACGTGTTCATGTGCACCCCACACAATGGGGTCCTAGTCTCTTATCAGAGCCTTTAAAAATAAATGAGAATAAGGGCAAGAGATCCAGGTACACGAGGTTTCTGTCCTGTGTGAAACCAGTGACCTTAATAGATTAAGACTCATTTATCTGTGCATCATCTGAAAAGATTTTGCCTAGCAATGTTGTCAAGCAGAGCTCTATAAACATTCAGAAAACAAGAATAGATTCTTCAGGAATTGCCATAAATCCCCAGGGTGTACATTACTGCAAACCTCTCTTCCAAAGGGAAAGCCACAAGATTTCTATCTTAAATTAACAGCATATTCCCCTGTGTTACCAGCCTACCAAGTATAAACAACAACAAAACTGGAGCAATATGAACAGATAGAAACAGCTGAAATTATTAAGAGCCAAGATTTATGGGGAGAAAAAAAGGACATAGTTTCTGTTTTCTCCTTCATTTCTCCTACATAATTATCATAAACCCATCCACTGGATAGTTCCAGAGCCCAGAATTTCTTCCTGCTGTCCAACTTCTTGTCCCAGGGAACAGCCCAAGGAACAGCCATGCCTTATCTCTGCAAGCCTCAGCCCCACTGCCCTTATACTAGACAAGGGGCCAGGAACGTGTTTGGGCAGAGTGCCAAAAACACCTGCAACCTCAATTTGTAAGATGTTGGCATGCCAGGGGCAGACAGAGGAGGAGCTGCAAGGGGCCCAGTAGACCCTACAGCTGCAGCAAGGGAATTTCTGCCAGCTCTAGGTGGCCTCCCCTTGGATTGCAAAAGAATGAATGTCCCCTTTTCCATAGAATGGGTTAGCTTAGGATATCACTCACTCAGTGATCACTTCACCACATGCAGTCAGTAAGGAGAGAAAACCGCAGAAGGATTTATTATATAGGGGAAAAAAATTATTATAAAAGGCAAGCTGACCATAAGTTTTTAGACTGGATAAAATGGCAATGAAAGTTTCTTGCCCTTTCATTTGACTAGTCTTTCATAGAGCCCTGCCAGTAGTTTCAAAAGGTGCAGACAGAAGTGACAATTTTTGCCTAATCTGAAAGTGCTCTACAGCTGTGACCAAACACAAGTGCAGAGTCCTTTAAAAGTGCCCAATTCTGTGACAGTCTACACCTTCATTACATGAGGGCGCAGATGAAGGCACTCCAAAGTGGAGTGCCTTCATTCATTGTTGTCTGTGTGCACTGGGAGCAGGACTAAGTTGAAGTAGCCCAGCTGTGCTCTTGGCTCTGTTTTTGGAATGGGGGGCCGGGGGGGAGCTCAATCCCCCATCCTCCCAACCCAACAGCTAACATCAATTGGATCAGGAGGATCAGTCTAATTCATGGTGCTTTCTCTGAAACATTATGACTTCGATTGGAGAGCTGTATTCCTGTCTCCACTAAAAGATTAGCTTTCCTCCTGATTCTGCCAGCCCTGACTGCTGGGGACCTGAATTCTCCCCCAGCCTGGAATAAGCCAAAGACCCTGGCCACCTCACAGATAGCCTTTAAAAATACCTCCAAACCATCACACCCTCCATCCCCCACTTGCATTGCACCTATTCCTCATGGGTCTCTGGATTCTCTAGAAATCTCTGTCCCTGGGACTTCTGGCATTCTTTTTGCTGACAGGCCATTTCATTATTGTGCCTCTGCTATTGTGCAGTTGCTTTTTTCACATTTCATGCAGGCCATAACTTGGTTGCTGTGGCAGGGCACTGATTGTGCCTGCCACTTTAAGGGCCAGAAGACAGCAGCTGGCAGGTGCCTAATTAGGGCAGCCATTTTAGATTCAGGGCTGCACATATAAACAGGGCATTTTTCAGCTGGGAGGCCAGGCAGCAGCATTGCCTGGCTGGAGGGCTGTTGGTATCATCTGGAGGTAAGGGAGGAGCTGTAAGGGATGGTCAGGAGGCTCCTGGTCCTTGGCTTGACCTAAAACTTCACCCTGCTTGGAGTGTGTGGCCTGGTGGGGCTCTCAGTGGTGTGGGAGCCCTCAGGAAATACCAGGCCAGTTACCACCCTGGTGAAAGGTTGGGTGGGTTACCCCCTTTGTAGGGTCTGGAAGGTGGACCCCAGAAAGAGAGCCAGGCCATAGACTCAACCTGTCTTGACATTCCCTGACTGGTCTAAGCTGGGGCCAGGACTGGAAGGGTCAAAGGGCCAGGGGCCCACCGTGAGGAACACCCAAGAGCAGAGGACCTGGGGTACTGACTGGCCTGGAGGTGGGCCAGGGCTAGTGGAGCCAAAGGTCCTGGGGGCCCAGACCTGTAAGCTCAGGAAGTTATGCAGCTAGGAATGAAGGCTGAATAGGCTGCCAGAATGGAAGGATTTAAGTGGGGTTCAACTGGTAGGATTCTGGGACCCAGTGTAGGGCTGGTGATATTGATAACATCTGGATGCCATCTGTGAGGCTTGGGCTGTGGTGTAGGGGAGGAACAGAGCTGCAGATAGCACCCCCTGGCATTGGGGCAAGAAGTGGGCAGCCTTCTGCTTAATCAACATTAATTAATTGATTAACAACAAGGTGTGGCAGGTGGGAGGGTAGCCCAGAAACCAGTGGGCAGGCCACTGGGAAATTGGCCCTGAGAAGGCTCCCTGTTACAGGTGCCCATCCCACTAGTAGCACCTTCTGTCTGCAATTAGGAGTGTCAATAGTCCTTAGCCCAGAACACAATGGCTAGAAATACTTAGCAGTTTTGTTTAGTACCTTTGCCTGAAGCATGCATCCCTCAATTCCGTTGACTAAACCATGTTCAAAACCATAAGTACAGACATAACACAAATGCTACAGTGATAAAAGCAGGATAAATGGATACAGCATGACATGGGCTTTTCAACAAGACCACACACACCATTTCAGTACAACTAACACAAGAAAACCTACAAGACACCCAACAAACTCCTTAAGATCTGGTGGGGTCCATGACCATAATAATGATGCCAAAATTGTAACTGTCTCTGTGGCTGTGAGGCTTGAATTGTTATCATGGAAAGATGTACAGTTAGACCCACTAATTTCAAAGCACATCAGAATTTGTAATTGCGTATCAATTTTCCATCCAGGAAATGAAAGCTAGGGTTTTCTTTTCTCTTTTTTTTCTTTCTCTGTCCAGAATCTCTTGGCTGCCATGCTAATGCTATTATAAATAAACTAAATTTACAAGGGAAAGGGTCTGTGCTTGTTGTCATGTTGGATTTATGTCATGGGTTGCATCACCTTGATAGATAGAGGCAGTTCTGTGCTAGGCTTCGGCAGAGACTTTGACTTTCAGGCTAAACCCTCAACCAGAACAAAATTTTAAAAAAAAGTTATTTTTCCATTTTTTCCCCCCTCATTGTTCAAATGAAACAGAAAACAATGGAGCAAAACAAGAGGGATATGTACAGGCAGATAATTCTCATCTTGATTTAACAATTGGTGCATGTTTTCACACCTGACAGAGCTAGACATTTATAGCCCTTTCCTCCTATCTCTCTTTTCCTATTCATTCCAGCTGGAAGAACCAGGGTTGAACTCCCAGGAAAGGTTCAGCTGACACTCCTCATGCCCAACTGATCATTGAAGGCACAGACAGAAATGGAGCTCCAGAGTCTAACTTATAGTGCTCTACAAAAAGCACCATGAGTTAAACCAATCCTCCCAAGCCAACAGACATTTGCTGTTGGGTCAGAAAGGCAGAGGATTGGCTCCAATTTGGACCTGATCCAGAAAGAGAGGCACCCTACCTCCCCTAGCTTTGCCCCCATCCCTGCAGCTCTGCTGCTGTCTCAGGATGGGCGAGGGAGAAGGCAGGGGAGGGAAATCCCTTCTGGGGATTCCTGAGCTGCGCTGGAGTAGGGGGATGGGTGTATTAGAGCCTCCCTGAGGTAGGGGGCTACAATTCACCTGCCCCTCTTCTCCAGCATGGATAGGGAACCCCCAGAATGGACTTTTCTCCCCTGCCTTCTCTCCCCTCCCATTCTGGAAAAAAACTACTGGAGCAGTGCTGGGCTATGTCAGCTGAGCCCTTCTCCTGGAGTGCGCAGGCACAAATTAATGAAGGTGCTCTGCTTTTAAAGCAGTCTGTAGCCATGCACTTGTGTTTGGTCACAGCTGTAGACTGCTTCTCCAGCCAGATAGGGCAAAAAGTGTCACATCTGTCTTTGCCTTAAGTGCTAGGGAAGTGATCTTAAGAGATCTCTCTACTGTGCTAAGAATAAGTGACTTATGATATTTCATATTTGGAACATGGTAGTACTAATGGTAGTTCCTCAGTCACCTTCTGCTCAGAATTGTTGTTAGAAGCTGCCTTTGAATCCAACTTTTCAACCATATTGCTATAGAAAACACAGTTCTGTAGCATGGTAGATTGGTTTCCTGCTGGTTCCTGAAAGCATAATTTCCCCTACATACATAGCCCTTCCTTTTGACATAACATGCACTCACTGTTATCAGGGCCAGAAAATTTGGTGGTACATCTTTTTGCTTAAAGCAAACAAGGCTATGACAAAAACCTGTCCATTTTCTACACAGTTTGTACTCTGTCTTCAGGCAACTTTCACACACTAGAGTGAGAAATGAATGCAGAGGGTCACCTGTGTCTGGGAATTATGCCTGCAGAGTTGTGGAGACAAGTTCTTTGGCACTATAAGAGCTGGTTGCAGATTCAGTCCATGTGCTTGGGGGAAGATGCTTCCAGGACCTTGTAATTAATTAGAAATGAAAAGACAAGGCTATATTATCTGAACTTCTGTTGTCCTTCAGTGCAGACTGCAGGCCTAGCTATCCTCTGGCATGAATGTTGGCACTAATTAGCAGCCTTGTTGGAAGTCTTAGCTGTAGGCAAAGGACTGACTAGAAGAGACCATTCACCCCGGGGGGTGGGGGGGGCAGTTCTCATCCTAGGCAGGGTTGATTTGTATGGAGAGTGAAGTAGTGGAGGGGTATAGTACAGGGAAGCAATTACTGGCCATCCTGTGTTACATGTCTTACTGTGTCAGTTCTAGAGGGGATGTGAATCTATTACAGCACCAGTACCAGCATCAGATTGTGACTCTCTAGTTCAAGCTGTAGGCTCGTGCTTTTACATCTAAATTTGCTGATTCAGTCACTGGCATTGGACAAGATGGTAATTATACTTGCAACCCATCCCAAGTAAGTTCCCATTGATTTTACAACAAGGAGGTATGAGCTATGAAGTGTTCACTTGTCACCTGTGCTATATAAATAAATGCCCTCTCCATGGACTGCCATCTTGATAGGGTGGGGAGGCTTGTGTGTACCGATGATCCTAAGAGCAATAGCGTCAGGACTCTTGTACTCCTGGTAGAGTCATCCATGGCAGTAAGGTCAAAGATGAGGTATCAGATGAAGAGCAGCCCAATGACACACAAATAACTCAAGGGTGCAGTAGGCAGATGAAGAAGGCGTACTTCTTAACATCTCTGGAAGTGGATGAAGGCTGCAGTGGAAGAGTAAACCCAGTCATCTTGGATCTCCTTGCCACCGGACACAGGTTTCCTCTCCACCAATATCCATGCGGCTGTCAACGCACAACAGCTGTT
>NW_005841857.1:4139294-4174421 GCF_000455745.1 Alligator sinensis
GGCGTGCGGGGGGGGGGGGGGGGGGCGGGTTAGGGGAAAATGCTCCAGAAACAGAGCCTCTCTTCCTAGATCGACTCCAAATTGGAGCTCAATCCCCCATCCTCCCAACCCAACAGCTAACATCAATTGGATCAGGAGGATCAGTCTAATTCATGGTGCTTTCTCTGAAACATTATGACTTCGATTGGAGAGCTGTATTCCTGTCTCCACTAAAAGATTAGCTTTCCTCCTGATTCTGCCAGCCCTGACTGCTGGGGACCTGAATTCTCCCCCAGCCTGGAATAAGCCAAAGACCCTGGCCACCTCACAGATAGCCTTTAAAAATACCTCCAAACCATCACACCCTCCATCCCCCACTTGCATTGCACCTATTCCTCATGGGTCTCTGGATTCTCTAGAAATCTCTGTCCCTGGGACTTCTGGCATTCTTTTTGCTGACAGGCCATTTCATTATTGTGCCTCTGCTATTGTGCAGTTGCTTTTTTCACATTTCATGCAGGCCATAACTTGGTTGCTGTGGCAGGGCACTGATTGTGCCTGCCACTTTAAGGGCCAGAAGACAGCAGCTGGCAGGTGCCTAATTAGGGCAGCCATTTTAGATTCAGGGCTGCACATATAAACAGGGCATTTTTCAGCTGGGAGGCCAGGCAGCAGCATTGCCTGGCTGGAGGGCTGTTGGTATCATCTGGAGGTAAGGGAGGAGCTGTAAGGGATGGTCAGGAGGCTCCTGGTCCTTGGCTTGACCTAAAACTTCACCCTGCTTGGAGTGTGTGGCCTGGTGGGGCTCTCAGTGGTGTGGGAGCCCTCAGGAAATACCAGGCCAGTTACCACCCTGGTGAAAGGTTGGGTGGGTTACCCCCTTTGTAGGGTCTGGAAGGTGGACCCCAGAAAGAGAGCCAGGCCATAGACTCAACCTGTCTTGACATTCCCTGACTGGTCTAAGCTGGGGCCAGGACTGGAAGGGTCAAAGGGCCAGGGGCCCACCGTGAGGAACACCCAAGAGCAGAGGACCTGGGGTACTGACTGGCCTGGAGGTGGGCCAGGGCTAGTGGAGCCAAAGGTCCTGGGGGCCCAGACCTGTAAGCTCAGGAAGTTATGCAGCTAGGAATGAAGGCTGAATAGGCTGCCAGAATGGAAGGATTTAAGTGGGGTTCAACTGGTAGGATTCTGGGACCCAGTGTAGGGCTGGTGATATTGATAACATCTGGATGCCATCTGTGAGGCTTGGGCTGTGGTGTAGGGGAGGAACAGAGCTGCAGATAGCACCCCCTGGCATTGGGGCAAGAAGTGGGCAGCCTTCTGCTTAATCAACATTAATTAATTGATTAACAACAAGGTGTGGCAGGTGGGAGGGTAGCCCAGAAACCAGTGGGCAGGCCACTGGGAAATTGGCCCTGAGAAGGCTCCCTGTTACAGGTGCCCATCCCACTAGTAGCACCTTCTGTCTGCAATTAGGAGTGTCAATAGTCCTTAGCCCAGAACACAATGGCTAGAAATACTTAGCAGTTTTGTTTAGTACCTTTGCCTGAAGCATGCATCCCTCAATTCCGTTGACTAAACCATGTTCAAAACCATAAGTACAGACATAACACAAATGCTACAGTGATAAAAGCAGGATAAATGGATACAGCATGACATGGGCTTTTCAACAAGACCACACACACCATTTCAGTACAACTAACACAAGAAAACCTACAAGACACCCAACAAACTCCTTAAGATCTGGTGGGGTCCATGACCATAATAATGATGCCAAAATTGTAACTGTCTCTGTGGCTGTGAGGCTTGAATTGTTATCATGGAAAGATGTACAGTTAGACCCACTAATTTCAAAGCACATCAGAATTTGTAATTGCGTATCAATTTTCCATCCAGGAAATGAAAGCTAGGGTTTTCTTTTCTCTTTTTTTTCTTTCTCTGTCCAGAATCTCTTGGCTGCCATGCTAATGCTATTATAAATAAACTAAATTTACAAGGGAAAGGGTCTGTGCTTGTTGTCATGTTGGATTTATGTCATGGGTTGCATCACCTTGATAGATAGAGGCAGTTCTGTGCTAGGCTTCGGCAGAGACTTTGACTTTCAGGCTAAACCCTCAACCAGAACAAAATTTTAAAAAAAAGTTATTTTTCCATTTTTTCCCCCCTCATTGTTCAAATGAAACAGAAAACAATGGAGCAAAACAAGAGGGATATGTACAGGCAGATAATTCTCATCTTGATTTAACAATTGGTGCATGTTTTCACACCTGACAGAGCTAGACATTTATAGCCCTTTCCTCCTATCTCTCTTTTCCTATTCATTCCAGCTGGAAGAACCAGGGTTGAACTCCCAGGAAAGGTTCAGCTGACACTCCTCATGCCCAACTGATCATTGAAGGCACAGACAGAAATGGAGCTCCAGAGTCTAACTTATAGTGCTCTACAAAAAGCACCATGAGTTAAACCAATCCTCCCAAGCCAACAGACATTTGCTGTTGGGTCAGAAAGGCAGAGGATTGGCTCCAATTTGGACCTGATCCAGAAAGAGAGGCACCCTACCTCCCCTAGCTTTGCCCCCATCCCTGCAGCTCTGCTGCTGTCTCAGGATGGGCGAGGGAGAAGGCAGGGGAGGGAAATCCCTTCTGGGGATTCCTGAGCTGCGCTGGAGTAGGGGGATGGGTGTATTAGAGCCTCCCTGAGGTAGGGGGCTACAATTCACCTGCCCCTCTTCTCCAGCATGGATAGGGAACCCCCAGAATGGACTTTTCTCCCCTGCCTTCTCTCCCCTCCCATTCTGGAAAAAAACTACTGGAGCAGTGCTGGGCTATGTCAGCTGAGCCCTTCTCCTGGAGTGCGCAGGCACAAATTAATGAAGGTGCTCTGCTTTTAAAGCAGTCTGTAGCCATGCACTTGTGTTTGGTCACAGCTGTAGACTGCTTCTCCAGCCAGATAGGGCAAAAAGTGTCACATCTGTCTTTGCCTTAAGTGCTAGGGAAGTGATCTTAAGAGATCTCTCTACTGTGCTAAGAATAAGTGACTTATGATATTTCATATTTGGAACATGGTAGTACTAATGGTAGTTCCTCAGTCACCTTCTGCTCAGAATTGTTGTTAGAAGCTGCCTTTGAATCCAACTTTTCAACCATATTGCTATAGAAAACACAGTTCTGTAGCATGGTAGATTGGTTTCCTGCTGGTTCCTGAAAGCATAATTTCCCCTACATACATAGCCCTTCCTTTTGACATAACATGCACTCACTGTTATCAGGGCCAGAAAATTTGGTGGTACATCTTTTTGCTTAAAGCAAACAAGGCTATGACAAAAACCTGTCCATTTTCTACACAGTTTGTACTCTGTCTTCAGGCAACTTTCACACACTAGAGTGAGAAATGAATGCAGAGGGTCACCTGTGTCTGGGAATTATGCCTGCAGAGTTGTGGAGACAAGTTCTTTGGCACTATAAGAGCTGGTTGCAGATTCAGTCCATGTGCTTGGGGGAAGATGCTTCCAGGACCTTGTAATTAATTAGAAATGAAAAGACAAGGCTATATTATCTGAACTTCTGTTGTCCTTCAGTGCAGACTGCAGGCCTAGCTATCCTCTGGCATGAATGTTGGCACTAATTAGCAGCCTTGTTGGAAGTCTTAGCTGTAGGCAAAGGACTGACTAGAAGAGACCATTCACCCCGGGGGGTGGGGGGGGCAGTTCTCATCCTAGGCAGGGTTGATTTGTATGGAGAGTGAAGTAGTGGAGGGGTATAGTACAGGGAAGCAATTACTGGCCATCCTGTGTTACATGTCTTACTGTGTCAGTTCTAGAGGGGATGTGAATCTATTACAGCACCAGTACCAGCATCAGATTGTGACTCTCTAGTTCAAGCTGTAGGCTCGTGCTTTTACATCTAAATTTGCTGATTCAGTCACTGGCATTGGACAAGATGGTAATTATACTTGCAACCCATCCCAAGTAAGTTCCCATTGATTTTACAACAAGGAGGTATGAGCTATGAAGTGTTCACTTGTCACCTGTGCTATATAAATAAATGCCCTCTCCATGGACTGCCATCTTGATAGGGTGGGGAGGCTTGTGTGTACCGATGATCCTAAGAGCAATAGCGTCAGGACTCTTGTACTCCTGGTAGAGTCATCCATGGCAGTAAGGTCAAAGATGAGGTATCAGATGAAGAGCAGCCCAATGACACACAAATAACTCAAGGGTGCAGTAGGCAGATGAAGAAGGCGTACTTCTTAACATCTCTGGAAGTGGATGAAGGCTGCAGTGGAAGAGTAAACCCAGTCATCTTGGATCTCCTTGCCACCGGACACAGGTTTCCTCTCCACCAATATCCATGCGGCTGTCAACGCACAACAGCTGTTTCATGTAAAACCAGTCATGCACAGGCTTCTTCCACTGGATCCAATGCCTACCCTTTACTTGACCCATGGGAGTGATCATCCTTAACCATGAGGGTTCGTCACCAACAGTAAATAAATGCACATGGCCAGTTTGAAAGTAATATAGCTCCCCAATTGAGTACGTTTTTAACCATCAGATTGTGCTGTCTGTATGAGAAACTGCTATTTTATGAATGAACAACTCATAACACGTGAGTTGTAAACAGAGTTTATATGCTGAAGAAGTGATGCATCCTATTAAAACAGTGTGAGCTTGTAGATGGGGTATGCATGCCTGTTTGGGCAAACTTGGCTTTCCTTTGAGGCCAGTGTGGTTCTTCAGTGTTTCATTTATCATGGTCTCTAGATTATGGATTGCATAAAATGGTTTGGATAGGGATGATCCTGCCTCTGGCAGGGGGTTGACTAGATGACTTCTGGAGGTTCCTTCTAGGACAACTTCTCCATGTTTCTGATTCTATTCTGCCATTCTCTCTGTAGCAGTTCTCCTCTTAGCACCTCATCAGCATCCAACCATCTTAAATACTGCCTCACACTCTCAGGGTGAATCTACACAGGAAATTAATACAAGACAATAAACTCCAGATGAGGTAGCATTGGAGTAAACAGCTTTCAATCACAGCATCTACATGTGTGCCTGGGGCAACAGCAACTTAACTGGGTGGGGAGCAGGTCCCTGAATGGCAGGGCTGACTGGGCACAATTTACACCCCCAATTACCATCTAAACATGCGTTTCAGTGAAGCAAAGCACTCTTCTGTAAGATAGCACTATCCCCAACAGTACTCTCCTATGGCAGAGTTAATTAATTTACTGCCCCCTAATACCAGCTCATGTAGAGAGGGTGATGCTTTACTGAGGAGTGAATTACTCCACTCTGCAGTAAAGAGCGCATATAGATGCATCCCCTGAAGCCTATAGACAGATTAGTGGTTAATTTGATGTCACTTGGGTGGCTCCGTTCTAACCCAAAGGCAGTCAAGCTCTCCTTTTGTGATTCTGGTGATGTCTATGTGCCCTCTGGAGCAAGCCCAGCAGGGACACTGAGAGGAGATATGACTTGGGCCCAATCTTCAAATGCTCAAGCTATAAATTAGGTAGCAGAGATGGTATGGGAGCACACACCTAAGTGGCTTGGAGTAGTCTGACAAGGTATGGGCAGTACTTCCTGTTCGTGCTGACAATACCCAGACCATGGAAGTACATCTCCCTGCTGAAAAGGGCAGGAATTCAGCCTTAGCTCTGCATTAAAAGTCTGAATTATTGGCTCCTCAGCTTACAGGCTATTTGAATGACCCTTCTGAGACACCTGATTCTTCCCAAGTAACGTACAGGGAGCCCAGGGTCTGACTCCTGCTTCTAGACTCCAATCAAGCAGCCAAGCCCCAACAATTTAGGTACCTGCAAGTTAGGTGACACAGGGCCCAAGTCCTTTATGTGACCCTGCCCTAAAAGCTTAATTCTTCTTTCACTTTGCTCTAGTGTAAATCCTAACCATAGCAGAGGTGAAGGAACAGTCAGTAGTTCTGGTCTTTCACCTGCTGATGCTGAAAGCAGCACAAAGCCGAAAAGGGAGGAAAATGCAATCTCACATCCTTTTCTTGTTATGCCTCCAGCTGTTTCCTTGGGGAAAATTCAAAGCCCTGACCTCAGGATTTAGGGCTCAGACCTGAAAATCTGTAACAAATATGTAATCTCATTGACCTCCTTATGACAACTCAGGAGACCAGTTACCCCTTACCACCTGAACAGGGGATTGTGGGACCAGACGCTAAGTGAATGATGGCAGAACTGACTTCAGACTACAGAGCAGATCCTGAGTTGATATAAAGCATTACGCTCCATTTACAACAGCTGAGGATCAAAGTTTTTATTCATATATAGAATTGTCCATATATACATGCACACCCCGTTTATATGTTATCTATATATCATGATTTTAGTTACCCAGAGTTCCCTTTTCTTCCACCCAGTTCATCAGTAAAAGAAGAAATACATTCACCGAGCAGGTCTAAGAATGCCGAACACATAACAGCTTATCTGGCAACTGTTCCTAATACGTTGCAATAGTTTTTCAGCCCTGCATAAATATTGCTTTTGCAGTCTTGAGAAGCAAACATGGAGTGGGGATTTGAGAGACAAGAGCATTTGCCTTAGGGCCTTGGTAAGAGCTGCTTGCTAATTTTACTTTTCATTTGTTTCATTACTGGCAGAGCTGAAAGTGGGTCACGGACTGCATGTCGGTACAGTGCACCAGAGGCACTTTAATTCAGCTTTGCTTTGCTTTCTCCTTCTCTCCCCTTCACTCACCGTTGTCCCTCTCCATTCAGCATTCAGGTAGGCTAGAACAGTGGCACAGAAGATGAGCAAGATGGAGATCCAGAAATGGGGAATACTGCCAGTGTGGAATGCATCCACCTCCTCCCATTGTACAAAACTGCTTAATCCTGCAAATGGAGTTAAACACCTTTCAGCAAGAATCCAGACAGCACTCAGTGAAATTCCTCATCCTGACTGTGGCAAGTAGTTCAACCTTACACTGGGGAGAGAGAAAATCACCATGGTTCAGTCATTCCATTCTTCATAAATCCTGGCTTTTATGATGTCCAAGTTCAGTAAAAAGCCAGTTTTCCAGAATCCTAGCAATTCAGAGATTTATAAATGTCAAGGCCAGAAGGGAAAATTATGATTATGTAGCCTAATCTCCTGCATAATGCAGGACAGACTTTCACCTGAATTACAACTCTGAGCTCAGAATTTGAAGCTTGTTTTAGGGGGGGGAATGACTGTATAGCCTTCATGATCTTCCTGGCTACAGAATTCCAACATCTGTCCATCCCTGTGGGAGAAAAGTCCCTACCTGTATCTAATCTAACAGGCACTTTCCAAACATGCCCACAGGTTACAGGGTGTATAACTGATCTGCTGAAGTGCTGCTGCCGATGCTTTGGAGAACTGTGATTTCTATTACCTATTTTTATTGAGTATTATACTTATTATAGAAGCTCCTAGGAAACTAATCACCATAAACATGGTGATAGCCTCTGTTCCAAGGAATAAAACATCTAGTATCTACCTCTACATGAACATCTAATTCTCCCCCCACCCCACCTCCAAGCATTAAACAGTGGCATTGCCACGCCATACATTTTGTAACTTTGAATGCATGAACGACTGCTGCCTCCCAAGACTGGGGGGGCACAATTTGTAAGCAGTGGAAGCGGGGTGGCAAGCAGTGACCACGTGCAGAAGCCGGTGGCAATAGCAGAGGGCAAGGTTTGCAGGCGGTGATCAGCAACTGCCCACAGATACCAGCAGCGGTTAGCAGCGACCGCCCAAAGAAGCCGGTGGTGGCTGTCAATCTCAGGGGGGGCACCTGCCCCAACCCATGCCCCTCTACAAGTTGCCTATGTTTGATTATGTTGAGTAGATGCATGCAGAGACCTAGCTTTCCTGCTTAGTTGCTTCCAGAGGGATTCAATTAAAAGCTCAGGGAGCCCACAGTGGAGCTCTAGTGCCTGGAGGGGATTCATGAGTTCTTCAATACGGTTTTCAGTTCTAGAGCAGCTGGATGCCAGAGCTTTATTGACCATGGGAGGATGTCAAACAAAAGGGTTGAGATTGGGCCCATGCCCTAGCGCTTCTGAATAAGAAATAGTGACTCTATTCTACCCAGACCCATAGGCTTTGAAAAACATGGAACCCCAAAACTGGTTACAATTAGAAAGGTAACCATGCTGTCTTCTAAGTGTAACCACAGACCAGTTTGGAACAATAGTTATTATATTAAAGCTTGTGGCTTAATTTGTTGAAGTCCCAAGACTTACCTTCCTGTGCCCACAATATCACTTAGCATACGACTGTAACTTCCTTGGGAATATTTCCCCTCCCTCTTACTCTTTCCGTGTGCTAAGTCATTGGCTGTATAGGGGAAGAGAGGGAGTTACTGGTACCTTTTGAAAAAGTAGCGAGATCATCTCAACAACCTCCCTGCTGTCATTTAGAGATAATTACATGATGTCGATGCTAATTCATTCCTAGTTCCAACTGCATATCATATTTTCCTTCACGTCCTGGCCTAAACTGCTAGGTAGCATGGTAAGACACTGCAGTATATCTGTAGGCTTTCACTGTAGAGCTGGATGTACAGCCAAGATTAATGCAACAATATTAAAAATAGAAAACAGTGGGATGAATAACTAGGAATGAAAATCATGAGAAGAGGATCTTTGTGGAGAGGTTCCCGAAAAAAAGTGGTAGAAGCCTCTTGACTTAGCATACCTTGATTGGGCCAAGCATGGCCTAGCCAGTCATCTTCATTTCGTACCTCTAGCCCGCTGCTAGTTTAAAAAAAAAACAAGTAGCTAAAGCAATACCCCCTCACCCCCACACTGAAGTATTGTTGGGAAATATATTTACTAGTAGTGAATAAGTTTGTATCCAACCCAGATGCACTTTTCAGATGCTCTTGCCGCTTGTAACGACCTATGACCATTACTCACAGGAGCGATCCTTAATCTTGTGACTAGTCCTCTTACATCAGAACAGAGAACTGGATCTGGCTATACTACCAGGTTTCTGACCCCTATGCAGATGATCCTGATACCCCTTGTGGAGCTGAACAACACTGCTGTACTGCACATATGGTCCCAATAGGATTATTTATTGTGTAAAGTGTGATTCAGCAGGCAAAAGCTACTAAAATATCTAGTCTCATGACTCTCAGATTTGTGTAAACACAGGCTGACTGCTGTATAGTTATCTACATGTGCATCTTTGTGTATATGCGTGTGTGTATACTCGCATATACATACACACAACTACATCCCCATATATATACACATACACACACATACATATATACACACATATCTATTTTTTAAACATATTTATATCTATATATCTATATCGATATTTATAGATATTGTTATAAATATATATATATAGAGATAGAGATATATAGATATACATATATATACACAAACACACAAGCAGACACACATATGTTTGCATGTGTGTATGGAGGCTTCTGCATATATGTGTGTATATATATTATTTATCATATTATATATATGCATGCATACACATATTTATATAACAAGATATATATAAAATATATACCTAATATACATATATAAATATACAACTATGTATATATATATATAATTTATTATATACAATATATTATATGTATTATATAATATATTACATATTAAATATTATAATGTATATTATATATTATATTATATAATATATGTTATATATATATATATATATTAGGTGCCTGTGTGTGTGCGTGCGCACACACCCCGATATATACCTACACACACGCACACGCATGCTGAAAAATATTTTAGGATCCTTTGATAAAAAAAATAAATGTTATATAACGTTTTATACTGTATTCTATTATTTGTGAATAGCACATCTATCCTAGCATTTCTGTATTAGATGCATGTGGGAATTAAGCTTTACATACTGTCTAAGATTACACACACACACCCTGTCCCCCAAAGACCTGAATAAAGTGTATTGCCCCTCACTCTGGGGATTTAAATGTCAACAACAAATAGAAACGCATTTATTAGCATGCAGACAAATTTCCCTAAATTACACCTTTCCCCATTTTTATGACAAAGCTGACAGTGTTATTACCGAGCAGAAGAGAAAAACCTGCTCAACAGTATTTTCCTGCTCTTGGTACAAAACAAAGGAAAAAGTGAAAAAAAAAAATAGAGCTTTTTTGTACATCTCTTTGGGTGATGTGCTTTTTATGCAAATACCTCATAGTTTTCTACAGTAATGGTGCCATTAAATGACTTGAGATTATTTGTAAGAGAAAAGTGTTACCTTGAGATTAAGACATAAAGTACTAAGTGCATTTTTAGGAACAGAGAAGATTTCTCTGTAAAGAAGTTAATGTTCCAAAGAAAGCTTTGTTTATTCGAAAGGTTTTATGGCTGTGCTGCTTTCTTCGCTCAGCACCTTAATTCTCACGAACCATAAGGCTGTCCAGATGTTTAAAATAAAAAGCCCATTTGGGTATTATCAGAGATTACTGGAAAAAGATATACAGACATGATGTTTAGCTATGCAACATAAATTCCCAGAGTATATAGTACCCAATAAACTCTATATTCTAGCCCTGATGAAAGACTGAATCCATAAATCATAAAAACTAGACAAAGGTCCCTGAATACAATTTACTTCTAGCCAGCTGCTATTTAAAAAGAATCCAGTAGCCAGAGCAATAATCCTGCCCCCCCCGCCCATTGAAGTATTATTGGGAAATGTGTTTACTAGTCGTGAATATGTTTGCATCCAACCCAGATGCACTTTTCAGATGCTCTTGCCGCTTGTAATGTCTTGAGACTAGAGTTGCCTCGCATCTGAAATACCTGCATTCTCCTTATTACCTGAACCTTTTATCTGCTCTCTTCTTGGGTTGCCTAATACGCTCCCCGTGCTATTACTGTTCTTTCACATAGTCCGGCCCACTCACCAGTTTTCATTTGCTGCCACACAGCCAGAAATTACAGCATTTGCTGCCGACTACCTCCAGTTTCAAGTATCTGTTTGCGCTGGCTGAAGTGGAGAAAGGGGTGATGGATCAATGTGCATTTGGACTAATCCATCACAACTTGATTCTCCAAAAAAAGCAGCGCAGTAGTAGTCTGCTGCCATTTCTCTTTGTTCTAATTTGCTTATGTTGCTTTCTGGAAATTATTTGCCAAGTGAGGCTTTGTTTTCATGGTAGGAGTTCACAGTCACTTTTCTTCTCTGAACTTGCAAAGACCTTTAAAAAAAAGCAACATCATTTTGCATTCTTAAAACTTTCAAGCTGGCCAGATATTCAGCAGGTAGCAGTGGCTGTTGCTTCATTAGCAATTATACCTTCCAGGCCAGTATTACTACAGGTGTCAGAGATGATAGGTTCATCTAGACTCGAATTTTCAGTTGTGCTCTAAAAGGGCTCGTTGAGTGATTGATTGCCCTGTACTTTCAGGGTTAACTTGACACAATATGAATGGAGCTCTATCCCCCCAAATCTTCTATACGTGTTAAGGCAGACCTTACACGTACGCTCCTATGTGCGTGAAGGGTCACCAAGAAAACAGGCAAACCTGTTTGTTGCCATATGCTAATTGACAATCGATTAACATGTGCTAGAACATAAGAACCAAAGGCAAATCAAGTCTGTACACATCCTAACTATAAGGGCTGGCATGCATCATTGTCATTTGTATTGCTGTAATATCTTGGAGCTCCGGGCATGGACCAGCACCCCATTGCCCTGGATGCTAGGCAAGTACAGAAAACTAAAAACACATGGCATGCCTCAGAGACCTGACTCTCTAAGATTAAACTTAAAGATTCCTCATTCAAAATAACTCTTACCAAGAAATGCAAATCTTAGGTGTAAAATGCAGTTATTTGTTACACCAGTGAAAAAAACTGGAAAAACTTAGTTAAAATAAGTGGTGTTTGCTCCATTTGGTTTTCAATTTTTGCATGGGTTATTTTTGGTTTGGTTTGGTTTTGATTGGAGGGGAATGGGAGGGGTACATTTAAGGCCCAATTTCCCATTGACTTCAATGCTTCACATTTTTCAAGCAAAAATCAACCAATGATCAAATGAATACGAATGAGTTGGACTTTTTATTTTTAACAAAAGACGGGAGGAAAGCAGGAGAATCTAGCCTGATATATAATATTAGCAGGAGAATCAGTTGTCTGTCTGAATCCAGCAGGGAGTGCCTCTTTCAGGAGAGAGGAGGATGTATGCTAAACTAAGCATAAACGGCAAACATCTGTAACACCAGAAAACATGTCCCAGCCCTTTGGCCAGCACAGGGTGATCTCCTGGGAGATGCTGCATACAGGTACCATGTGGATTGAGTACAGAAATGCTCTGCCTCTGGATGGCAGATCTCAAGGAAGTGCAGAAGAGTGCTCTGTCAGACTTCCAAAAAGGGCGCTGGACTTAAAATTAGAGCGTCATAGAAAACTAGGGTGTGAAGGGACCTCGGGAGGTTGCATCTAGTCCAACCCCCTGCTTAAAGCAGGACCTGCCCCAACTACATCATCCCAGCAATACTTTGTTGATCCAGGTCTTAAAAACCTCCAAGGATGGAGAGTATACCACCTCTCTAGGTAACCTGTCCCAGTGTGTTACTACCCTCCTGGTGAGAAAGTACTTCCTAATATCTAACCTAAACTTCCCTTGCTGCAACTTGAGACTCTTGCTCCTTGCTGTCACCTGCCACCACTGAGAACAGCTCCATCCTCGTTGGAAACCCCCTGTGCCCCAGGCCCCAAACCATTTTCATTGCCCTCTGCTGGACTTTCCCCAATTTGTCCATATACAGTAAAAGCTTCGTTATCTGGCATGAGTGGGGGAAGGAAGGCACCATTTATATCAAAATTCTGGCAAGGGGGGGTTTGGCCAGACACAGAGCGGGGGACGTGGGGGTGGCAGCGGCCCCACATGGAGTGGAGGAGGGGCATTTGGAACGGCAGCAGCACAGGGTGGTAGGGGGTGGAGGGAGTGAGCTTTCCCCGTTGTGTGTGAACTTCCCTCCCCTGTGTCCAGCTGGTGGCAATTCTGGTTAATACAGTGTTCTGGTTACTTAAATGCCAGTTAACACAGCTTTTACTGCACTTTCTGTAGTGGGGGGCCCAAAACTAGACACAGTACTCCAGATGTGGCCTCACCAGTGCTGAATAGAGGGGAATAATCACTTCCCCTAACCTGCTGGCAACACTCCTACAAATGCAACCTAGTATGGCATTGGCCCTCTTTGCAACATGGGCACACTGTTGGTTCATATTCAGCTTATTGTCCACTATAATTCCCAGGTCCTTTTCTGCAGAGCTGTGGCTTAGCCAGTTAGCCCCAGCCTGTCCCGGTGCATGGGATTGTTCGATCCTAAGTGCAGTCCTTTGCACTTGTCCTTGTTGAACCTCATGAGATTCCTTTTGGCACAATCGTCCAATTTGTCTAAGTCCCTCTGAATCCTAGCCCTACTCTCCAGTGTATCTACTACTCCCCCCAGCTTGGTGTCATCTGCAAACTTGCTGAGGGTGCACATTATGCCCTCTTCTGAGTCGTTGATGAAGACATTGAACTCAACTGTCCCCAGGAGCAACCCCTGGGGCACTCCACTAGATACCGGCTGCCAATTAAACATTAAGTCATTGATTACTACCCTCTGACCCTGATACTTCAGCCAGTTTTCTAGCCACCTTCATTCATGCAGCTCATTAATGCAGCCCGTACTTCATTCGTGCAGCCCATTCATGCAGCCCATACTTCTGTAGCTTGCCTGCGAGAATGTTGTGGGAGACCATATCAAAAGCCTTGCTAAAACCAAGTTGTACCACATCCACTGGTTTCCCCGCATCCACAGAGCCAGTCACTTCATCATAAAAGGCAATCAGGTTGGTCAGGCATGACTCGCCCCTAGTGAATCCATGCTGAATCTTTCTAATCACCTTCTTCTCTTGCAAGCAGCAGACTTCCCAAGACAACAGGCCAGGTTGGCAGAGGGCTCCCTCTGTCCCCTGCAGAAGGGAGTCTCCAAATGCCACTACCCGATGTTTCTTCTTCGTACCGGTTCTCTTCCCACCTTGGGGTGGCCTGGCCTGTCCTCCTCCACCAATGGAACATGCTCCTCCCTCTCTGCTGCTAGGACTGCACATCTTTTCTCCAGACCAGCCACTGAAGGTTGAGATGAAGATTTCTGCTTGCTACCACAGGTCACATGCTTCCACCTTCCACCCTCCTGAGAGTCCACGTCATCTCTCTTCTCTGGTGCTGCCTCTGGTAATTTTTCCTCCACAGGTCTGCAGGTCTCCTTCAGCATCAAATCAATGAACTCATGGTGGGGGATGCTTTGGAGCCTTGCCACCTCCTCCTGTAGCTCTCGTCTGCTCCCTGAGAGACACCACCAGGAGGCACTGCTCACACCGCAGGCACCCCCCGACCTGGCCAGCACTAGAAGGAACCTGCAAGCCGCAGTCCCCGCAGTACCAAACCCGGACCTGGGTGGAAGCCTCGATGGTGAGAGGTCCTGCCTGGACAGACACCTCACACGTGCAAGCAGAGACAGTGGCAGTGGCTCCGGCATTGTGACATCCTCCAGTCATTTACCTGGGTGTCTTAATCTGCCATCTCTCTCTTACTGCTGTTCTTCCAAGCACCCCTTCCCTAATGAACTTGCTTGGAAGCTGGCCCAATAACTACTCTTTGGCTCCTAAGGGTTCCTTTTGTCCTGCTTCCTCACTTGATGCTGAAAGGGTCTCCCCTCAAAAGGGGGTAGCAAATTGACCTGTGAACTGATTTGAAAACTCATCTGCAAACTACTTACCCTGTTTGCAGCCCCTGATCATACAGGGAGTCTTCTTTTATACCCTGCTGGGCCTGGACTGGCTCTGTCTGCTCATTAGGCCTTCTTTCAGGCACAGGCAGCAACCACTCAGCTAGCAACACTCCCCGCTTCTCAGAGCACATGCCTCAAACACACACAGCCTACCAGACAAACACTCAGCAAGCCAAAGGCACAGGTAGCCCTGGATCACTTACCTTCCCGGGGCAGGATCTGGTGCCTGGCTTCTTCCTTTTGCTCCCAGCAAATTGCCTGCAAGCTGCTTACCCTGTTTGCAGCCCCTGTTTGCTGGACTTTGTGAGGAGTAGCTTAATGAGGTCGGGTTTACTGGTCAAATCCAGACTAGGACATGAGCATCAACAGCAAGATGTAAGCTGAATGTAGGGGCTTACATCCAAAAGTTTGACCCTAAAAATTCCCAGCTAAACTGCTGCCTGATTCGGGAAATTGCCAAACATATTAAGCACTTTATGTTTTGATCTTCTGTTTTTGCTCACATACCAAGCAGTGAGTTGGTCTCATGAAGCTGAATAGTTCAGACCCTAGCTCTGACTTGAGGCTAAATTAGAAACTAGGCTCTCCCTCTGCCCAAGTCACTGAAAAACCTTGATCCAAGTTCTTGGAACACACCGCATGCACTGATAGGCTTTTCACTGGGTAGTGTGATGACCAACAGGTTCATTTTATAGACTTCACTAGTGCTCCCTGGGCATTAGAGCATCCCCTTCCTGTACCCTGACTCCCCTCCCCCCTGACACACACAATGTGAAACACTTGGATTCAGCTCCCTCCTTTAAAGATGATCCACACCGACATCTCTGACCTTGCAATATAACTAGAAAGTTGAAGACCGGTCTGTCTTCAAGCAGAGGTGTGTGTGTGATTTTTCCATTTTTTTCTGTTAAAATTGTACCGCCATACAGAAAATAATTCGAGAATAAATGGGCTAGAAAGACAACATAAAAGCAGGCACAACTGTCTCCTACCAGTTAAGGCACTGATCTGGAAAAGGTTGATCGGGATTGGAGTCTCAACAGCTCTTTACACATTTTACATGTAAGAGACATTGATAAAATGCAGGTGCTAAACCTGTTTTTTTTTTGTTGTTCTCATTTGGCTCTATGCATTGATGCATGATCATCTACTTACCTTAACCAGGCAATGACTCATGCATACAGTAACTAACCCAGATGGCCCCTAGCAGCAAATTCCTTCCAGGGTTAGCTCCCCATATAATTTTTACAACTGAAATACTGAAGCATATCACTGCTTCTTTTGCAGTACATAGTGGTTGGCATCAGTCTGGCTGCTACTTGTGCCATGTTCTTAGCTCAGAAACAGCTAGTTCTGTATTCTCTTTCCATTCTCGAAACTATTGCTGCTATCATGATTCACCCAAAAGAGATAGAACAGTGAGGAGTTGCCAAATTTCCTGTTCTGCTCAAGAGATGACATAGGATTCAGTTAGGTGAGTTAATAGGCAGATAATTGCTGCAGCGCACAGTGGGCTCCATTAAAAGGTGATCCTTACTGTGATATATCTGTCTCCCATTCCAGCAAGTCAAATATCGTTGTGTGGCATCATTTTTATGCTTTCCAAATAGTTTATAATGGATTTAGCTTGTTGATCATCTGAATTTGCTTTTGGAATAGAGTTCATCCCCTCAGGGTAAGTCGGGCATTTGGTCATTCCCCAAAATTGCAAACAACTGCCTCATTAAACCTTTATTCGTCAAGCCACATCTATGGGGTTCATCCGTTGCATAACTCGCCACCCTGATATCAGCACAGTATCTGCTCCCCATAGCTCTGAAGTCTTTGATTTATCTGTTCAGCAGCATTCTTTTTTTTTTTTTTTTTTTCCACCGGGAGAAAATCAAGCTTCTGCCACTTAAGCATGTGCTTAACTTTAAGTACATGAGGAATTCTACTGATTCAGTGATGCCAAATCATTTGCTTAATTTCCAATTATGGATAGTATTTATTATATTTTATTAGCATCTGGACAGTAAACATGACACCTGGTCCTCTTCATGGTAGATCCTATGCACAGGGGATGTGTCTACATGTTCAGTCAATGGGCCTGAATGTTACTGTACAGTAAATGTGGGTACATTAAGCTTTGGCTGGGAACACATCTACATGTGTGTTCATCAGGAGCTCCCATTGGGAGAAGTTCAGTACAGGGCTACATCTACCCTGCTCTGCCCCCCCTAAAATAGCCAGGGGTAGCTCCAGGCTCTCTTGGGTGCCAGTCCTAGGCTGGTAGGGGGCATAGGAATCAGTCCTGGACTCCAAGGGGTGAAGGGGAGCTGTCCCACCTCCAGATAATTTTCCTCCCAGCTCCGTGACCCAATTTGCATGGGGCAATGGGTAGGGGACAGGAGGCAGGGACCTATCCTATCTCAGAGGCAGCTGCCTGCCAGCCCCATGCCCTAATCTGCACCAGGCAGGGGACAGGGAACATGACAGATGTCCGTCATCTGCCCCACGCAGATCAGGGCATGGGGCTGGGAAACAGCTGCCCGGGAGATGGGACAGGTCACCTGTCCCCTACTGCCTGGGCTGACCAGGAGCAATTTGCTCCCAGGCAGCTCTCTGCATGTGTGTTTCAGCACATTAACTAATGCACCATTTTTTTAGTACCTGCATGTATTGGTACTAGCAAATGGCACATTAGAGTAATTTAATGCGCAATAATTGCTGCGCACATGTAGATGGTGATGCTTCATTGTGCATTATTAGACTAGTCTAATGTGAAGTAAAGCATCTTGTGTAGACACATCCAGTAAGAAACAGTGTTTGCTTGGAAGAATATATGATCAAAATGGGTACAAGAAAGAGAGGTGAAAAGATTTGCCACAGGCCAGTGACAAAGCTGGAGGCACACCCCAAATCTGCTCTGTGCCATACCCATGTCCTGTTCAGACTTCACCACATTGGTGGTTCTGCAATATGCACTGAAGTACTTTATTGGATCTGGGCCTTGGTGGTGACTGTACACAAATGTAGCAAATCATCAAATCCCCATGGTGCTGTTATGATGATGTCCATAACTAGGTTAGAAGCACCCCCACACCTTGCCTGCTTAACTTGTGTTCCTTTGCTAATCCATCATTTCTTCCAAGTGCCCAAGTCCTCTCACATATTGTTTACATTCCTATGTGTTCTTTAAACAATTTGTTTGCATTTTTCAGACCAACAGCTCAGTAAAAATCATTTAAAATGATGTCAAAATGAACATTATACCCATGCTAATGAGACTTTAACGTTTACTGCTAGCAGAGTGGTACTCAATATAAATAGATTCATCCTCAGAGATGTGAAACATCAGTATTATTGCTGTATATATATTAGCTTACAGACAGTCTTCTGAGCTCTGCATGCATGCAAATAGTCTCAACTTTACAGGATTTATGAGGTGAATTAAAGGAAAACTTAAATACTATGTGACAGCAGAAATACCAATAGTTGATTAAATTGGTAACCACCTCTGGCCAATATTATAATTGACAAACCTATTCCATTTTGCCTGTGTCCCACAAAAAACAAAAAACAAAAAAACCCCATTAACATGCCTACTTTTTCATGTGCCATCAATTTAGCCTTATAATTAATAGATGCTCATGTGTTTACTGTTACTCTGTTCACCCATCATTCAACCCCCTCCTCCTTGGACTACTTGTTCACCTGCACCACTTTATCATAAGCCTAGATGTTGATCTCTGGGGACAAGGATTGTCTGTGCTATACTCGTATGTACAACTCTTAATAAAATAGGGTCTCATAATCCTTGATTGCAGCCTTTAGACAGTACCTTCTTTAGACATTGTTACAAAAGTGTAACAATGTAATAAGTAGTATGTGTAATAATATGAAGTAGATATGTTCTGGACACGTCTACACATTCATTAACATGCAGTAGTTACTGCACATTTAGTTTAGTACGTGCTTAATGAAGTACTAACTAAATGCATAGTAACTACAATTACCGTGCAGTAGCATCGATGCACGGGTTTTTTGTGATGCTTACTGTGCAGTAGCCTAATAACCTTGTGCAGTAGCGTATTAGCACAGTTTTTGACTGGCACACTACTGCTCAGTGTTATTAGGTTACCGCACAGTAAACATCTCCTGTAGATGTGCCCTCTAAGTAGTTTGGAGTTTTGTCCTTATTCAGACTTACTGTTTCTGTACAGAAGCAGGCCTCAGAGGGCTCCTTCACAAGACTTCCTGCACTAATGTTCCAGATTGATATGGATCAAGCAATACATGACTATCAACAAAGAGTTTTAAAATAAGGTAAAAAAGGTGCCTAAGGCTTATGAAACCTCTAAAGATTCTACAAGAGCTTGGGGGAACTTTCAGCGTGGTTTTTTGTCCAAATTGTTTTTTTCCCTCTTCAACACAGAGGCTATTATAGAGGAAGTTGACTGCTGTCCATCAGTCTCAATGGGGAACCTATAGTTTTATTTTCCTTCACTTTCAGTGGAAGTTTCTCAAAGTGCACACAGCCCTGTTTGTAAAAAATAAAGCAACATCAGTGGACTTGCCTCCCCATTGCATGTGCATTCCCAACTGTTCCTTTAATGGGATAGCTCTTCCAGATCCAGAATCCATAGGGAACTGGTGGGCACCAGAAGCAGGAGTGACAGCATTATTTTAATAGTAGGATCCAAAGCAGAGAAGCAACACTCTCAGGACCACATCCAACAGGGAAAGCAGAGCTAAGGGCCAATTAAAAAATATTATGGATTACTTGAAGCATGTCAAAACTATCTAGCTGCCTATGCTCTTAAATAGTGTTGCCTGCTTTAGAGTTTTAAATTTATTGGATTTACCTTCTGTAAAACAGGAATGCATTATTATCCCCACTTCTACGCATGAGGTCTTCCCCAGGTCTCATACGGAGCCTTTGGGAAATCTGAGAGTTTCATCTAATTCACTTGAGTCCTACTTCCGTGCTATGAGCTTAATCTAGGATTGTCCTAGGATTAATCTAGAATTGTCCAGTAGATTTATACCTAACAGGGATTTTGCCTACACTAGAAGATTCCTTTCCAGCTATGTACAACCAGAATCTAGCCAACTGGTCTAAATGGGGAAGTGCTTTGACTAGGGTGCCCATTAGGGTCGTGCAAGGCTTCGAACCATGCTTCGGATCTGGAGAAGATTGAGATGTTTTGGACACTGAAGCAACATGTCTGGATTGAAGTGCTGGCTTCCTTAGGCTTTCTGAACTGGTTTGGAGCTTCTGAACCACTTCGGAAAAGCTTCTGAGCCGGTTCAGAGATCCGGCCATAGGGTATAATGGGGAATCAATGAAATATCTATAATGTTTGTTGTTTTGTGTCTGATTTGGATGAAACTTGCAGGGGTGGTAGTCTCTGCTGAGAGCATGAAGCCTGCCAGGATTCAAGAAGATAGGTGCAGGGGTTTGGGAGGAACTGCACCCCAAATTATTGAAAGCAAAATTCATGTCATGTGTCTATGTTATGCCACAGAAGAGGGTCAAAACTGCAGGGGAGGCCACAAAGCCTGCCAAGGTTCAAGGAGATAAGTGCAGGGGTTTTGGGGAAATGGCACCTCAAGATGTGGACAAGCAAACTCGTGACATGGATGACAGTGTGTGTGCTAAGGTGCAGCAGGGTGAAAGCTGGAGGCCTGCTAGTCCCTGCTGAGGCCACAAAGCCTGCCAGCTGTCAAGGAGATAGGTGCAGGGGGCTTCCGGGTTCTGGGGCCCTGCACCTCGGGCTGTTGACAGGCAAAACTCATGACATGGGTGCTTGTGCAACTCTGTCTGTCTTGGGGGGTGGGAGGGACTACTGCAGGCCTGGCTGCTAATCTACTCTGTTATGAGTTACCAATCAATCGTGATTCACTCAGGGACCAGCTCAATACACAGTAGCTAGCTAGTGTTAATGAGTTAATTACCAAGGATTAACACCTACAAAACCACAGAATAAGGAGAGGAAATAATGAATACAGATGGTCAGCTGCCCCAACACAGAGACAGTCAGTTGCACAAGCACCCATGTCGTGAGTTTTGTCTGTCAGCAGCTAGGGGTGCAGGGCCCCAGAACCCCTGCTCCTATCTCCTTGACAGCTGACAGGCTTCATGGCCTCTACAGGGGCTACCAGGCCTGCAACTTTCACCCCGCTGCGCCTTAACACACAGTGTGACTCATGTCACGAGTTTTGCTTGTCCACAGCTTGAGGTGCAGTTCCCCCAAAACCCCTGCACCTATCTCCTTGAAACTTGGCAGGCTTTGCGGCCTCATCAGGGGTAACCACCCCTGCAGTTTTTACCCCCCAGTGGTGTAACACTTACATGTGATGTGAGTTTTGCTTTCAAGAATTTGGGGTGCAGTTCCCCCCAAACTCCTGCATCTATTTTCTTGTACCTTGGGAGTTTTCATGCACTCAGCAGAAGCTACCATCTCTGCAAGTTTCATCCAAATCAGACAAACAACAACCAAGTTATAGATATTTCATTGATTCCCCATTATACCCTGGTGCCAGATCTCAGAAGCGGCTCCGAAGCTTCAGAGCTGCTTCGGCCGAATCGAAGTGGGAAACTGATCTGGAGCAATGGATCAGATCGCTGGCATCCAAAGTGGCCGTATTCTGAAGCCAAATCAAATAGCTGCCTATTGGCACAGGCCTAGTGGCCATGTTCCAGTTTTGCCAAGACAGGCTAGGATTTTGGAGGCTGGTCCTGGCTGGCCAGAGACAAGTAAAATGAGCATGTGTCATAGTCCAGTGGGGAGGTAAAGCAGCATGAGCTGTGAAATATGAAGCCCTAATAGACAACAACATTTCCCTAAAATAGATTAGCTTGGTTAGTGGAATGACCATTAAAAAGGGGAGATGATTGTTAATTACTTGTGAAATAAAGAACAATGGGTTGTTAACAGGCCATTGACTCCCTTACCTGCTTGAATAGTAATACCAGAGCTGCACCGTGCTTCCCCCCGTCCCATGGCTACAGCAGTGCCACTGACTTGGGGTGGGGGGAGCAGTGTCATGGATTTTACATTGTCCCATATGGTCACCCTATTTTTGATCCACACATTTCTTCCCAAGGGGCTATAGTGACGGAAAGGATGTCTAGCTGTGTCTATCACAAATGAAAAGTTGTTCAGGAAGAGGTGGGGCACTTGGGACAGAAGTTACACATAAACCTGTTTAAGTCATCAGAAACTGGTTTAAACCTGTAACAGAACATAAATTCAATTTCAAAATGGTTTAAGATAAACCTGGTTGAGCATAGTATCAACTTAACTAATTTGGCTGAACCCAGTTTATGAAACTTCTGTCCCCAACCCCTTCCTAGTTCATGTTAAATAAGTCCCCTAGCATGCTTTCCAGCTCTGGTCTGGCCTGTGCTGTCTGCTCCATCAGAAAAGGGTTGGGGAGGGGAGGGCAGGGGAGGCTAGAGAGGCAGGGACTTCCCTTCCTCCAGGCAAACCCTGGCTGTAATCTGGGCCCAGAGAGGGGAGTTAAACATCCCTTCCCCTGACCAAACTTATTGCTGGCTGTGACTGTCAACTACAAATCATAGAGGCACCTGAAAGCAGCTCCTGTCTGTGCCTGGAAGCAGGAAGAGTCCTGCTGCTGTGAGTCTGAACTGCAAATCCCAGAGACCTTGTAGAGAGCAGGAAGAGGAAGCGAACACCTAGCCTGTGCTGGCTACCCACCAGAGAGCCATGCTCTAGCAAACCTCTGGCTTTTGATCTGATCCACTGCAGGCATGTGGCTGCATTTGCTGAATGAAAAGTAAATGTGTGTCCAGTTGTTTCTCAGTTTAATCTCTTCATTTTAGACTAACCTGCAGAGACTGAATCAGTTCAGCCTCAGGCTTTTTGACTGTCTGTATTTAGCCTTGCAGACCTGTACTCTACTTTATGGAGGAGAGTAGCTGCAGACACAGTAAAGGAACACAGAAAACAAACTGCCAGCTGTTATAGGAAGGCTAATAACAACTTAACTGAAACCAATGTGAACACATTTTTCTTTCCTCATTCCCACAAGAGTTTTGGAGCTGGAGTACTCTAAACAAGGAAGAGGACTGTCTCACACTAAGGTCAAGTCAGTTGTGTTCAGTACCAATCCTTAGCATTCAATTTAAAGCCAGACATATCTACCTTTTGAGTTTGGACTCTTACTCAAATAGCTGGAACCAGTAAGAACGTGTAAATTGTCTTCTGTAGCTTAGAAGCAAGGATATTTGGCGGGTGTGCAATACCTCATGGCAATATACATTTGGTCCAATAAAAGATGCCACCACCCCAAAAATATCTTTACTCGTTGCATATTTCCTGGATCATCTTGGTTATATCACTGCACTATTATTTATGTAGCTCAGGTATTTGAGCAGAACAAAGACACATACTCTATTATCATCACATCCTCTTGCTATATGCTACCTTAGCCTTACAGAATCTCTAACCAGCCACTAGTTTCCTGCCTTGATCTCAGAATTGTCTCTAGCACTGGGTTCACTAACAAGCGTGCCCTCCCTACAACAGGTGAGGCCATTTCCTTGCACCACAGGGCGTATTGCCACCATAGGTTTCTCTCTGAAATAGTCAAATTTAGGTGACAAGAATGGAAAATAGAAACCTCTATTAAATATTCAAGATAGTGAACAAAAAAAGACAAGTTTCAGAAAGGATGATGTAGGAGGTCCCAAAACTGTTCAATTTCTGCCTAACACCTACAGAATGCTAAAAGGGGATTTAAAAGGAAAAAAAAAAACAATTAGAAATGTCAAAATTATCTCAGAATAACAGATGGTTTTTATATTTATTTATATCCAAAAATTTGCTAAAGTAGTAGAGATATGCAAAGCCAAAATGTAAGATCGAAAAAGAAAACAATGAGATAAGAAAAGATATCTTTTAATATTTCCAGAGGGCAGATGATTTACTTATTTATTTATATTTTGTTCAACAAGAATTAAAAAAAAAAATCACCCTTGAAGAGGAATGAGTCTTTTTTATGTCGTCCAAGTCCTGATAGAAGCAGTTTTTAAATTATCTCTGTTTGAAATAAAGCAGTCCATGAATACAAGACAGCTGGGAAATTCTAGTAAAATAATAGAATTCTTTGAAAAGAGATTCTGCATAAGGGCTCCTCTGCGTCATATTGGTTGACTTGTTTTCAACAGAAAAATGCACTAACCACAGTCACAATGTATTTATGATTAAGTTTTATAGTGTTCTTATGCACTGATGCCACTTATCGACCAGTGTGTTTCCAGGGCGGGGATTCTTGTTGTTTATATATATAGGCTTATAGGTTTTCTGTAGTTTCATAGTTGGTAGGCTCGGAAGGGACCTGAGGAGATCATTTAGTCTGACCCCCTGAGTGGCAGGAAAGAGCACTGGCGTCAAACGACCCCGGCCAGATGTTCATCCAGCCTTTTTTTAAAGACCCCCAGGGTAGGAGCCAGCATCACTTCTTTTGGAAGTTGGTTCCAGGTCCTAGCCGCCCGGACAGTGAAGTAGCGCCTCCTAATGTCTAGCTTGAAACTACCCTCTGCTAGCTTGTGGCCATTGTTTCTTGTAACTCCCGGGAGTGCTCGGGGGAACAGGGACCCTCCCAATGCCTGCTGGTCCCCCTTGACTAGTTTGTAGACTGCCATTAGATCCCCTCTCAGCCGTCTCTTTTGGAGGCTGAAAAGGTTCAGGTCCCTCAGCCTCTCCTCGTAGGGCCTGCCCTGCTGACCCCTGATCATGCAGGTGGCCCTCCTTTGGACCCTCTCCATGTTGTCCACATCCCTCCTGAAGTGGGGCGCCCAGAACTGGACACAGGAGTCCAGCTGCGGCCTGATCAGTGCCGCATAGAGGGGGAGGATCACCTCCTTGGACCTGCTTGCAATGCATCTGTGGATGCACGACAAGGTACGGTTGGCCCTCCTGACCGCGTCCCCACACTGTCGGCCCATGTTCATTGTGGCATCAATGATGACGCCAAGATTCTCTTATCCTCGACACTGGTGAGAAGGCAGTTCCCCAGCCTGTAGGTGTGCCGCTGGTTCTTCCTCCTCAGGTGCATTACTCTGCACTTGTCAGTGTTGAACCCCATCCTGGTCCCATCGGCCCACCCCTGTAACCTTTCTAGATCTGCAACCTGTTCCTTCCTACTAGCGTGCCCGCATCCCCCACATCTTAGTGTCATCTGTGAATTTGAACAGGGTGCTTTCTACCCCCTCGCCCAAGCTACTGATGAAGATGTTGAACAGTGAGAGCCCGAGGACCGAGCCCTGGGGAACCCTACTGCCCACATCCCTCCAGGTCGAATAAGACCTGTCCACCACCACCCTCTCAGTGTGGCCCTCCAGCCAGTTAGTGACCCATCTGACCATGTAGGCATCAACACCACTGTCTCCTAGTTTCTTACTGAGAATGGGGTGAGAGACCATGTCGAAGGCCTTCCTGAAGTCCAGAAAGACTATATCCACTGCGACACCTGCATCCAAGGACTTGGTGACCTGGTCGTAGAAGGCCACCAGGTTGGTTTGACATGACCTGCCCCTAATGAACACATGCTGGTTGCTCCTGAGCATAAACTCCCCTGCTGGCCCTTCCTGGACATGTGCCAGGATAATTCTTTCTAAAAGCTTCCCTAGGACCAAGGTAAGACTCATGGGCCTATATTTTCCTGGGTTCTCATTCCTCTGTTTTTTGAAGATGGGGACCACATTGGCCCTTTTCCAGTCCTCTGGCACATTGCCTGAGCACCATGAATGCTCATAGACCTGTACCAGAGGTCCCGCAATGACCCCTGCTAGTTCCTTCAGCACTCTGGGGTGGAGATCATCAGTACCTGTGGATTTAAATACATCTAGTCCCTCCAGAAGTTCCCTGACAAGGTCTTCATTAATGCTAGGCCTGGGTGTGCCACCCACAGGGCCCTCAGGGGGGCCAGTGGGGGAGATATCTGGGTCCCTCCTCAGAAATACGGAGGCAAAGAAATTGTTGAATATGTCAGCTTTACCATCAGGTGAGATGACCAAATTTCCTAGCTTGTCCTGCAGAGGCCCCATGTTACTTGGCACCTTCTTTTGCCCCACTATGTACTTGAAAAAGGACTTCTTGTTGTCCTTGATCTGGGTCGCTAGTCCCAGCTCCATTTCTGCCTTGCTTGTAGTTGCTCAAGACCAAGACAGGACGCTAGTTCCTGTGTTTCTTCAATAACTAACCCTCTTCTTCAAAAAAAGATGACATTTTCTTCCTGACTCTTGGAGAAAACTGCTGTGCTAGGGGAGAAAAAAAAATATCAATGGACATATCTACATGAGCTATTAATGCTATAAAGGCTGACTTCATAGTAAAATAATGTGCAGTAAGCCTTCCCTGGGAGTACATCTATACATGCTCCCTGTTGGGAGCAAATCTACTCCCAACGGGAGCAGTCTGCTATAAGGCTGCTCCAACCCCATTCTGGCCCCCTGCAGCAGCTAGAAGGAAGTCCGGGCTCCCATGGGGTGTTAGTTTGGGGGTTGTCAGGCAGCATAGGGCCAGTCCCAATGTGCACAGGGTCAGGGGAGCTCTGTTGGCTTTAGTAGCAGTTGTCTCCTTGCCTGCCCCTGGTACACATCAGGATGGGTCCTGATGTGCAGGGGGCTGGGAAACCACTCCCACTGCAGAGCTCTCACGCCCTTAAGTACATGGGGAAAAGCCCCATGCACAGCAAGGCTTCCTCTCATACCCAGGGGCTTCCTTCTGGGGCAACTCCCAGCCAGCTCCAGGCTGCACAGAGATTTCTCTGAGCAGCCTGGGGCTGGCTGGGAACCATCCAGCTTCTGTATTTCCATACACAGCCAAGAGCTGATGGGGAGCTGCTTCAGAAGCATGACAGCTTCTGGCCAGCCCTTGGCTGCATGGGGAAGCAAAGAGATCCTGAGTCCTGGCTCTGCTCAGCTCCTGGGAGCCAGGAGCTGAGCAGCACTGAGATGGGGGAAGGGGGCAGGTAGGGAGGGGGGTGGGCAGAGAACTATTCCATCCAGGCATTGCTCAGCTCCCAGATCTTGCAGGGGAGCCTGGAGTTGAGTAGCACCAGGACCAGGGGAGTTCCTCATCTCCTGTGGTCCCATAGTGTTAAGGCTGACTGGGAGTGGATTTGTTCCTGGTCAGTGTCTTCACATGTGCTATTGCACAGTATCTGCTGAGCAGTTGGTTGACCACCGGTATTTACATGTAGTAGCTAACTGCACAATGGGTGCTTCTACACAAGACCCTTTACAGTAGCATAGTTTACTGTGCATTAAGAGTGCATATCTACATGTGCACATGCTTACTGTGCAGTAAACTTCACTGCTCACAAGTAAATTTGCTCCATGCCAATGTAAGTAGCAAATTTACTGCTGAATACTTATAGTGCGGTAACACTCATGTAAATGCCATCTTGGAGCAGATTGCTCCCAGCCAGCCCTGTCACTAGGGGTGCATCCAGGCCAGTGCAGGATTTAGGCACAAACTAAGAAAGCTGCAGCTTAAGGCCTCACATCATGAGGGGCCTCTAAGCCAACCCCCAGACCAGAAGTGACCATGGACAGGCAAACCACGGCCCCACAGAGCCTGGTGGAGAGGCCATGACTCCTCCCGCAGGGCCTGCAGCAACTCCAGTTGAGGTTTGGGCCCCCGCCCAGGGGGTGGAGCTATCTTTACCCGTGTTCTGGCCAGAAATTCTGGCCACAGGACTCCATGCCATGGTCCACAGTTTGCCAGGCCACAGCGTAGAAAGGTTGGGCCCCACCCTGTCATAATCCGGCCCTGGTCTAGAAAAGTGCAGCTGTACAGTATGTGGTGCTGCAAACAGATTTGCTGTGCCACATACCACGCAGTCTGGTGTTTTCCATGCTGCAAGGGTGAGTGGCTGAAGCATGCACTGTGCCAGTTTGGTTTCATTTTGTTTTTCCTGAGGGTTTTTTGACACCTGGATATCTGGAGGGTAAACTGGAGCAACGCACACTCAGACAGTGCACACTGATGAAAAACAGAGCTGAACCACCCAGAGCCATGCTCTGCTGCCAGCCTGGCTCTGCACAGCAGAATCACCACTGCTGCAGCCCAAAAGATCCCCAGGATCCCAGGTAAGGCTGCTGGGACCAGCACAGTGCTGCCAGCCCCTGTGCAGCATGTTGAGCTAGATCAGAGCAGCCCCAGGCTGGCAGACTGACTCCCAGGGGCCCTGCCAGCAAGGCTGCTCTGCTCTGGCTCAGCGTGCTGCGGTCCCAGGCACATATATAAACGTGGTGCCCGGGAAAAAACCTCTGGTGTGATATGTTCTGGAGTTTATTTCCCCATGCTAACAGCATGTGTATATTCACTAAGTTACTTATAAGAAGGAAGGAGTGCTTTTCCCCTTCATTTTGCCTTTCAAACCAAGGTGTATATTTTCATAGTTTCATAGTTGGTAGGGTCGGAAGGGACCTGAGCAGATCATCAAGTCTGACCCCCTGCCATGGCAGGAAAGAGGACATGGGTCAAATGACCCTGGTGAGGTGTTCATCCAGCCTCCTCTTAAAGACCCCCAGGGTAGGAGCCAGCACCACTTCTCTCAGGAGTTGATTCCAGATCTTAGCCGCCCTGACCTTGAAATAGTGTCTCCTGATATATTAGCCTAAATCTACCCTCTTCTAGCCTAAATCTACCCTCTAATTTGATACTGGGATGTGTTGTATACAAGAAAATATGGTATTAAAATGTGGTTCTAGATATGCCCAGTGTATGTTCAAGGTGGATAAAATCATATCAACAGATTTAATAAATCAGACAGTTATGAATCTAGGTGATCAAAATTTTGCCACCAGTTGTTTTGCTATGAGAAAATGCTGATTCAATGAAACAGAACTGCTCATAAAAGCAATTCACTTTGCTGAAAGGTTTTCCTGAAAAAAATATTTAAATTGTTGGTTTTTTGATTAAGATGTATATGCTTCCTTTTACTTTACCACTATGACTTTAGAATGGAATACAGAATAATGTTGAAACAAAGTAAAAATATGAATGAAGTACTTAAAGTGGTTTAACGTTACAGAAAGTACCGATTCAATATTTCCAAAATAATTTGTCGGAAACTTTATTCCATAGAAAACTAAAAATTAATGTTTCCTTCTGTGTTAGGATAAAGGGAAATTGCAATATGCCAGGATTTCCTGTTGTACAGCAAATGCTCTCTGCAATGAAAACAGTTCTCTGCAGGCTGGCAGATTTCCAGCCTGCAAGGGGTTGGATGGAGTGGGAGAAGGGCAGTCAGACAAGGGACAAGATACCCATGTGTACACTCACACCTGTGCATGGCCACCAGACAGCCTGGAGAGCAGCTCCTGCAGGTAAGGTGGTGGTGGTGACGAGGGGAGGGGGGGAGGGGGGCGTGTTGAGGCCCCCATAGGGAGGGAGAGATTTGGGCAGGGCTGGGGCTGCTGTCCAGCTGGGGTGGTGTGTGAGGCTTGGGGTTCAGGACCTGAATGTGCGGCTTCAGAGCCCCAGCAGGGAGCAGGATGGAGCTGTGGGTGGCTCATCCAGTGGGGTGGGGATGGCATTCACTGCCCGCCACTGTGTGCACTCCTGGGGGATGGGAGGGGCACATACCCCCCAGATCTGTGTGTGAGGTGGGGGTGGATGCAGGCTGCCCACTGTGGGCTTGGGCTCCTCATCTTGCTGCCGTCCCCTTGGGGTTTCTGCAGCCCAGCAGGTGGGGCCCAGCACAGTAGGGTAGAGCAGGGCCAGGCAGGGAAGCTCCTTGCTGCTGTGACCCCCACACCACCCTGGAAAGGTGTCCCCTGCCCGCCTGGCAGTAGCAGGGCAGTGGTGTGGATTTGTGCCCTTTGCTGCTACCAGGCGGGCAGGGGACACCTTACCATGGCAGCGGAGAGCTTCCAGCAGTGATACGAACCTCCTTGCCCAGCACCAATCTGCCCTGCTGAGCCGTGGAAGCCCCAGGGGGAAGGCAGCAGGGCAGGCAGCCTGAGCCTGCAGTGGGCAGCCCCGCAGGGCTTAGGTGCTGCTGCAGGGGGTTTTGGATAAGGGTCCCTGACCCTATAGCCCTGGCAGCTGGGGACCCCGTCCAGCAGGACTGTGGGGGGTGGGGGAGCTGTGGATAGGGAGTGAGGGGCGCCAGCAGGGATGGGGGCGGGGAGGGGCCTGGCCCTGCATCCTAGTGACCTAAGGGGGCGAAGGGAGCTCTGACTTTCCATGATAAAAAACCCGAAATCAAATACCAACATTTATAGGTACTTAGAATGTCTTGTATTATAGTGATTGAGGCACTGGTGGGCTTCCAAATGGCTTTAAAATTGTAAATATATCATTAAAACATTGGCAGGGAAGGGTCTTTTGGGAGATGTGATATCTTTTATTAGACCAACTAAATAGTTGGAAAAAAAGTTATTTGCAAGCTTTTTGGCAGAAACACCCTTCTTCAGGCATAGGGAAACTCTGTTGGTGTCAACCGATGGAAGAAAAAGCTGCTTTTTCCTTTTAACCAAGAGAAAAGCAGATTTTTCATTTTACTGGAGAAACACACGGATATTCCACTTTTGAAAAGAGCTCTTCAATTGATACTTACGTATAGTGGCATTTCATTTTAATTGTGAATTCTGGGTTTTTAAATCAGAGATTTTGTGATTTTTTTTTATCAGAGAACTGGTGATTCTTAAACTGAGAAACCGAGGATCCATGATTATAAGCATCATCTTGGCCAGCTGGACTATTTAACAATTGATATTTTAAAAAGATCTGTTCATCTTTTAGGAGCAAATTGTGATATATGCATTTTGTTAAGTTCCTATATCATCTTACTACCTAGGCAACATTTATTATTTTCATTAAATATAACTTATGTGCCTTGAAGTCAGCACGACCAACATGTCTTAATCCTGACAGAGAATTAGTGAGTAGTTATGATTTTGCTCTTGGCAAAGTTTAATTCATTGCTCTTCTGAAGGCTATCACAAGGACTATTAACTCTCATTCCCTATTTTGAGGGCAATGATGGGAGAGAGATGTGAATACATCTTTTGTTGCCCTTTGTCTCCAAAGTGACTAGTTGTTGATAGCACTTATTTAAGAAACGGAGTATTTTTCCCCCCATGGATTGCTTTTTGTCACAAAAGCACCCAAAAAAATGTTTTTGATATCTTAGCAGTTAAAACGGAAAGTGAAAAGGTCAACAGTTCATTTTTCAGGGTTTGGTTATCTAACAAAAAATGGAGAGTTTTTTTTATCACTTCTAGTTACTATGTAATATTTTTGGTGCATGCCACTCCTGCCCTGCTCCAGCTCAGCTGCACATGGGGCCAGGCTCAGAGGCGGCAGTGGATGGGCTCAATTGCCCACACGCCTGCTCCCAGGCTGGCAAGGAACAGTGAGGGAGACTGGGCAGGAAGGAGGGACCACCTAAGCCTGCCTCCTTGCAGAGCCCCACTGGAGTGGGTGAGGGTGGTTTGGGAGCCTACTACTTCCCCTGGGCCTAAGGCAGGGGTGCAGGGGCAAGGGTGGGAGGAGGGAAGAATTGTTACCCAATTCAGGGACTTAAAAATCCCTGGCAGCTGCTCCTGCAGCACTGTCCACTGAAAGGGAGGGTGTATCCACACCACCGCACACCCTCTGGATCCTCTCACTCCTGCCTATTACCAAAGACAGCAAACCCTCCAGCATTTCCCAACCTTGCTTTCCATAATGCAACTCTCTGGTGCATTTGTTACTGGTGCTTTTTTTTTGCCTAATTATTATAACCACAGCTACTGATCCTCTCTTAGGATGCCGTAGCTCGTTTTAGGCACCCTTGGTCCTACCCCCAGTTGGCTGGTCTACATAGTAACTATCACAATAATTGTGTTTTTTATCTCCTCAGAGCTTGAATTAATGTATCAGGGAGGCAGAAAAAAAAAAAAAAAAGTAAGAGCTAATAGAAGCAGTGAATTAAGCAAAGTGGGAAGGGGGAGAGGTAAAGTAGGATCAATTGGCAGTATTGACAATGCCTGCATCATGGAGTCCACTAATTACAGAACAGAAAGAAATTGTTTTGTAAAAATCTATTGGAGTAGCAGAAAGAACAGGGAGAGAGGCCTTAGCTTCATCTATCAGACTTAATAGTGGCAACCTCTGACATGTCAAAAAGTTAATGTCACTTTAATAGGTTGTAATCAGACTAATAAAGGTTGTAGCCATTGCCTTAGTATCTAGAGTCATTCAATAAAACTATAATTTTCTTTTCTAGAACTGAAGCAGATTTCAAACCAAACTAACTTTTAGAGGTGATAGGGCCTCACCCACAAAGGATTTCCAAAATAGCAGACCCCTTGCCATACCCTTCAAATTCACCAAGACCCACAAACTGGGAAAGCAGGGGGTTGCCAGACAATTTATAATTGAGCAGATGGCTTTATTGGATCAGATGATGACCTGATCCAATGCATGTCTCGAAGTATGGACCAAGATCCAAAGCTCAAAGTCATTTAGAAAACTGTCGTTGGCTGCAACGAGGTCTGATCAAAATTTTTAAACATTACTTTTACCTTTGCTAGTAGATGAACTAGCTGCATTGTAATATTGGCTTCACCCCCATCCTGAGAAGAGCTCGAGAGGCTGCAGCTTCCAATTATTTATGTTTTGTTTGCACAGACTTTCATTCCTTGCTTTTGACACTTTCTAATGCAATGAGTAGCAATTACTTGCTAGCAGGACTCTCCAACAAAAAAACCTCTAGCGGATCAACATCTGTTTGCTTGTGTGCCTGATTAACTGATACATCTAGTGGGTGTTGGTATGACTAGATTCTAGGGGGAAGCCCTTGGCCTGCTTTTACTTGCAACAAATTACAGGTATGCTCAGGACAAACATGCTTACTGTAATACTCAGGGCCTGCTTTGATTTCTGAGATGGAAAAGTGCCTTTTTGGGGTTATTTCATTTCAAGAAGGCTCCTGCCAGGGTGCCTAATGATGTGCAGCTGACCCACCTCTTTTTTATAGCCCAGTGGTTAGGATGCTTGCCCAAGAAGTGGGAGAACTAGTTTCTAGCTTCCTGCTTGCAGTGCCAGTTATCCATTTAATTGAAGATGCTCAGCCCCAGACCCCGCTGCCAGATCTAGGTCATGAACCCATGTCATCTGGCCCACATGGCTTCCCATAGGTCTGAAAATATGGTCATAGGGGTGGGAGTACTGGTGGTGTTAATTGCCTCTCCCCTGCAGCCAAATTTCCAGACCCATGATGAGCTTCATGGGCTGGATAGTGTAGCCCTGAGTGTTAGATTAGGCATGCAGGACTGAGCAGAGCTGGTGTGGGCACAAAGAGGTTGCACAGAGGTGGAAGGGGGCCAATCCAGGTACACTGGAGCCAGACAGAGGTGGGGGAGGGCCTGATCTGGGCGCACAGGGGCTGGTTGAGGCAGTATGGAGCTGCGCAGAGGCCACATAGGGCCCAATTCAAGCACACAGGGGCCAGTTAAAGCAGTGCAGGGCCCAATATGGCCTGAGGACCAGCCCTGTGGCATTCACCTGGTCCACAGGACCAAAAGATTGAGTGCCACTGATTTAATCCAGTCACTATGCAATGCAAAATGCATTAACAGTTTTGGCAGCAGGGCCCACCACCCAGCACTCCTTCCTCCCAGCTGAGTGCCCTAGCATATATGCCTACACACACAGACGTGTCTGCTTGCACTCATGAGGTGTTTGTCCAGGCATGACCACTCACCATCAAGGCTTCTACTCAGGTCCTGGCTTGGCACTGTGGAGACTGTGACTTGCACAGGTGGGGGAGTGCCTGTGATGTGAGCAGTGTCTCTTGGTGGTGTTCTTCAGGTAGCCAGCAAGAGAGCTACAGAAGGAGGTGGCAAGGCTCCTAAGCATCCTCTGCCACAAGGACTTCATTGATTTAGTGCTGGAGAAGACCTCTAGGACTGCAAAGGAAGGACCTCCAGAGATGGAAGAAGACATGGACACCAGGGAGGTGGAGGCTTGAAGCTTGTGACTTCTGGCAGCAAGTAGAAGGCTTCATCTCCACCTGCAGAACAACTGAGGGGGAAAAGAGTTCAGAACAGCTGGTTTTCCTTTAACAAACCATCTTGATGTGCAGAAAGACTAGCAAGTAAGGCAGAAAGTTAGTTTGGCTTAGCAGGCTACTCTTCAATGATGCTTACAAGAAGTGAAAACCTGGACAAACAACTAGGGAGCAGTATTACCAGTATTAGTTGGGCATGCCAGGTTGAAATCAGGAAGGCCAAAGTGCAACTGAACTTACAGCTAGCAAGGGATATGAAGGATAAAAATCAGGGTTTCTACAAGTATGTCAAGAACAAGATGAAGATCAGGGAAAGTGTGGGTTCCTTACTGAATGGGGGAGGCAACCTTGTGACAGAGGATGTGGAAAAGGCTGAAGTACTCAATGCCTTTTTCACCTCAGTCTTCACAGGCAAGGTCAGCTCCCAGACTCCTGCACCTGGCATCCCAGTTTGGGGAGGAGGCACTATATTTGCCCCTTTCCAATTCTCTGGGACCTCTTGGTGAGCAGGCAACAGTGGCAAAAGAACAGGTTAGGGACTATTTAGAAAAAGCTGGATGCGTACGGGTCCATGGGGCTGGATATGATGCACCCGAGGGTGCTGAGGAAGTTACCCAATGTGGTTGTAGAGCCACTGACCTTCATCTTTGAAAACTCCTGGTGATTGGAAGAGGTCCCAGATAGTTTCTAGCTCCCACTCAGCCACCGGTGACCCAAGTTTGGTCATTCTGGCCCACAGACTGTAAAATTTGCTGACTGGTGATTCAGAGTTTTATCCTGAGAAGTAGCAGATTTGGCTTGAGCTCTACAGAATGAACTGGACCTTCCACTTTCTGGGCAAATACCATAACCATGAGGATCTTGGGCATAATGGCCCCATCCTCATCCTGGGGCAATTTGAGTGTGAAACACTCTGTGCACAAGATAATTTTGCAGTCTGAGTGTCAGGCAATGTACATAGATTTTAGGCACTTTCTACATGAACAAGATTGGACAAGAGTGTAAGTACAGTTAGAAACCCAGGTGGCCACCATTGGATTGTTTCTTAGCATAAGCAACAACCAAGACTAGGCACATAGGGATTTAAAAGAGAATTTTAGATTAAGACTAAGGCATTTAATAGACAGATAAGAAATTTAGCCACCTTGGGATGCAATGCAGGGTGTTCCACGGGGTGGCATAAAAATCACAGTTAATGATTTAAGATATCTCTCTGCGACATATCTCCAGTGTGATAGCATAGTCTCAAGTACACTGGAGATCTAGGACTTCAGAATGGCTGCAGAGGGACACCCCGAACACCTATTTTTACTTTGAGGGCATTCCT
>NW_005841857.1:4174452-4176208 GCF_000455745.1 Alligator sinensis
AAAATGGAAAAAGCCCATAATGTTGCCACAGCAGTATAGAAACTACCTTAGATCCCTAAAAATTGCTGAGAGAGAGAAGAGATGCCATAGGGGTGGGAAGAAAAAAAAAAGGAGGATACAGACTTTCATATTGAGAAGACCCACTGTTTTTCATGGGAATTCAGTGCATATAAATATTTCAGTATGAAATCTTCTATCACTCCGTTGTCGATACCAGAGAGCTACGCAGAGACAATTCGAAGAGACTTGAGATCTCAAGATGAGCTGTGCTCTGATTAGCAACCTCACTCCAAAACTGTTGAAAATTTTACCGAAAAAGAGAATTCTGAAACAAGTTCACTTTATATGATGCAAAATGTTTTGCTTTAACATAATTCTAATTTCAGGGTCATGGTTTTAGATTAGCCCCTAGATTAACGCACATGAAACACGCATTTTAAACAAAAGAAAAAGGAAAACTTTTTCCTGAAAAAAGCACGTCTCAACATTGTTGGTACTTTCTTTCCCCTTTCTCCTCTTGAAATGAAATTTCAGTGAAAGCAATGTGATTTCAAGGAATGTTAAAGGATCAACAGAACTGTATTCATTTACCTAACAGAAAATGTTTCTGTCAAAGTTATTTCTTACCTGCTTTAGTCAATACCTCTACCTTCAGTGAGGACCAAGGTTCATTCACATAAATTCTGCCTGATAGACAATATTTTGCATGGCCATTTCTTTGGCATTTCAGAAAAAAATAATTATGATCCACCCTACACTAAAATGATGGTGATCTCTCTAAAGAGATCTTAGCAGGTATTTTGAAAAACCCTAAAGCTAAAAAAAAAAATGTTCAATAATATTACACTTTCCTTTGATACATACTGGGCACTTGACCACAGCAGAAATGTTTATCCTTGAGTAAAGTTGGCAGAACAAAGGTGGACAAATCCCACATCACTGTACAAAGAATGTGACAGCAATCCTCAGCTCTTAGAAAGGGCTGTATTGCATGCAAAAACGTCAGGGGACTGGAAGCCTTTGAAAGGCAAAAGAGTTCCACTCATTTGAACTTTAGTTTATCTGATAGAAACACTAGCTGTCAGCTATATTCAGGCTCTCTTTCTTCCTTTCAGTGGCTCCGAGACAGGCCTTATTGAGATAAGCCTAAGAAAGAAGAGGAAAGGGCAGATAGTCAGCATAAAGCAGATGTATTGTGTAAAGTGACAGAAAAGAAAAGCTGGAGAGCTCAGCTGGAAGTCAGTAGTTAATGTTTTAAATATTCCCCTATTGTTTTTAAGTGCCAGCCACAGCGATTTCACTTTAATGATGATTCTGCTTCAAAGACACTCCACATACATGGAAGGCAAAATCTTCACTGGTACATTCAGCTCTGCTCAAGACTAGTCCATGCCTCTGGCAGGGAAGGTGATCAGCTAGGTCCTAATCCACTGCCCGCTGAACCTAGTGGGAGTCATTCTATTGAACCCAAGAGGAGATTTTCCAGTCCATAAAATGGGTCTTAGCTTATGGAGGAAAGCAAACACTACATTCTTTTTTAGTTCTTCTCTTTTCATCACCATGGGATCTGAACACGGGGCAGAAGTCATTGGCATTTTTCCCCAATAGCCTTAATAAAATATAAATGATAGTAAAGGAGAAAGGAAGAATTGTCAGGGGAGGCAGTATGTTCATTGGATCAACTTTAGACTTGGGAGGAGAAAGATATTAGACAAGTTTCTGGACATAAAATGTTCCTCCTTAGGAGGTAGGGAAA
>NW_005841857.1:4176239-4179761 GCF_000455745.1 Alligator sinensis
AAACTTCTCTCACATCTCTGCTAACTCTAAAGGAAGTCCTTTAACTCTAAAGGTTAGTCCAAGGAAGAATATTACCCCACTTCACAATTCTTCTTTCTCATTGTCCTTACACTATGATGCCTACAACTTCCCTACAACGTGGAAGATACAAGAGAAAGGGCTACGGATTACTAATTGTGAGCTTATACTTTTTGCCATTTATTTTTTTAAGGATTTGGACAGAATGAAAAGGCCTGCATCCGTGACTATGGTTGGAGAGGTATTCTAAACCTATCGATGTTTGTCATCCCCGCAGGCAATGCAACAACATAAAAAGTCTGCATGTCCTGTTGCGAGTTACAGCCCAACATACCGTGTTTTTCTTCCAACCTTTACACTTCCTCCCCTGCTGTACTTCAGGCCACCGACAATAGCATGCAGGATGGCATGTCTCAGCTCAAGCACTGGTAATTCCATCTCTTTTGTCCTCTTACCTTCAAGTTTTGGAATATTTCACACTGACCCAAAGTGCTGACAAAAGGGTAACTGGCCAATACTGTACTCCCTGCCCTGTGCCTTCCTTGCTTTGGCTTCATCTTGACATGTATCAATTGAGGGTTTTCAGCAGTAAAAAAGGGAGGCAACATCTCCCTGAGCTGCAGCAAATCTGCAGCTGCTCTTCACCATGTGCCTCCAGTGCTTCTTTGCCCTCCACTTGGCTGGAACCAGAGCTGGAGACTCTGCAGGGAGATGCAAGGTGCAGGGAACAGAGGGAGAATGAGAGATCCTCACTGTGAAGAAATCCCTTTCTCTCTCTGCCCTGCCTTGGGACAGCCCATTCACCCCACATCTTTCAAACTGTGTGCTATTAGGTTTCAACCTGGTCAACTAGGCAACCAGGCTTTCAAAATTCCTGAGAGGAAGGGAGCTTGCTCTCTTCCTTTTCTGGTGACAGTCATTTTGGGGGACACATAATCTTGGACCTCTGGAAAGAGACTGAGATAGTCTCTCTGGATGATTTTACTGTGAGTAGATTTGGAAACTTAGCTAATAGATTACATCCAAGTCATTCAGATGCATATTAAAAGGGCCACCAATCCCATTTTTGTATGACTCAATTTATTAGAAATTGCTCAAAGTGCTTTCTCTTAACTTCCTTTGTTCTACTCCCCTTCCCTACTTCTCCCTCCCTGTGCCCTGCCTCCCATCAATAAAAAGCTACCTGGATACAGTGTGCCTGGCTGTGAATTCCTAAGGGGAGAGACAGGCCTTTTTGCTCCCTTGGCTCAGCTGGCTAACATGGATTTAGTTATTTACTTTCCTCTGGGACAGAAGGCTATCTTTGGAGACTTCAGTCTACAAGAATCACCCAGAAATATTATCAGGTGTCAAAGCACCCCCAAGGCCTGCAGGGTCTGTGTACCCCAGGCTGCACAGAGCCCTAACAGAGACCTGTGCCCATGTGGTGGCAGCATTACCCCAGGTTTGTGGGAGTGCTCCAGGAAGGGGGATGGCCAGACATAGAGGCCCCAGGGGAGACTCCCAAAGCCTGGTTTTGGGCCTGGCACAGTGAGGTGGCTGGCTCTCCATAGTAGTGTCCCCAACTGTCCTGCCACACTCACTATCTCCATTCCAGTGCCCTGACCTTCAACAACATGAAGGGATCCTGCCCCATTCACCCACCTATCCTTATGCTACTGATGCTGAGCTTGTTTAGAAATCTGGCTTTGCTCATGTCTGCCGATTCCTTCTGGAAGCTCTGGAGTTAGTCTCAGTGCTTCAGCTCCCCTTCTGTTAAGCAGCGGCTGGGGATATTTCCTTTCATCTTATCTTTTCTCTGTCAAGTCAGATGTAAGCTCTTTGGGATGTTATGTACTTCTGCAGTAACTAGCACAATGGGGCACTGCTTGGTTGTGGCCTTGGGGCACTATTGTACTGTTATTACTAATACTAATAAAAGAGCAGCCATTTCCCTCCATTACACAAAAGCAAAGGGAGAGGGAACAGGGTTTGTGTCAGTCCGATTAGCAGCACTTGAAGCACAGGCATATAAATGACAAAACAAGCAAACTTTGGAAAGGAAAGCCAAGATACTTTACTCACTCAGCTTGTCTCTGGCATATGATGATGGCTCAGGCAACAAAGCTTCCAAAAAACTAGGGAAAAACAAATAATGGTGTATGAGGCAAGCCTCTCTCTTCACTGCTTTCATTTCCAAAGAGACAGATGCAAGATCAGTTGGCAACCTGGTATCCATCAACATGCTTTGTTTTAAAGGACTACTTAGTTCATAGTATGGAATGAGTTCGGTTTCTCCACACATGTGTAAGACAGTTTTGTACGGCATCAATTTAACGACAATGCCTGAAAGTTTCAGAAGACCTCTCGTTGCGGCACCTCATTATATCCAAGTATCGCATGCAAAGTCAGAGGGGAAATGACAGAGGGGCAAGGAAGAAAAAATACCAGCAACTAATAAGGCACAGAAACTGTACGAATGAACCAGTGATGTTTGCTGCTGATTAAATTTGCTGTTCATGTAAATCAAAATAAGGCCAGCCTGAAGCAGCAATGTGGTTGTCAGAGCTCTTCTGCTTGAGAATTATTTGACACTTTCATCATTCCTGTTTTGTTTGCCTTACCTTTGCAGGTCATTAAAATGGGCTATTAAAATAATAATTAACGAAAGGCACGCTGGCACAGAACATCAGTGATTCAGTACAAAACCATTCTGTGCACGTACAAAATTTGCTCAAGACCATTAAGGATTACAAATAATTTGTCTCTGAAGGGCTGTTCAGTGGCATGCGTGTAATGAGTTGGTTCCCTGCATCTAACAAACAGGAGCCTTCCTCAGAATCTCATGCTCTGAATTGGTGATGGTGTAGGATGGCAAGGGCTGAATGTGTATGGAGACTGTCCCCTCACATATCTGAAAAAAAAAGTCAGCATCTATCAGTGTGGGTGAAGGAAACCTTTCCTCAGCCACTGCCCAGGCTGTATGTGTTTGCTACTTAAATAATTGCCTGCAGCCTCAGTGCTCCGCAGTTCAGAACATTTTAAGGGCAGGGGAAACAAGGTATTAAGTAATGAACAGAGAATGCTATTGAGGCCAATAATTGACTAAAGTATAACATGTGTCAGGGTAAAGCCTTTACTTTAATGACATGTCCAAGGTTATAAAGGGATTCAACTTGCTTGGTAGTGACCGAGAAGGAATGAAACTCGGGATCTCCCAGTGCCTGTTCCTACATTCAGGTACGTAGAGCACACTTGTCTCTCTATTGCTTCTCATTAAGGATGGTGTCTGTAGCTGGGTCACCCTTTTCTCAGCTGTTATGTTGCTAATTATTAGGACTGTGCAAAATGTCAACCACCATTTCATTTCAGCAGTGTTTCGAGCATTTTGACACTTGAAACTCTGAATCTGAAACAAAAGGGGAGACACGTTGAAACGTTCAAAATAAAACAAAACATGTCAAAATGTTTTGAAGATGCTTTGGTGTTTCAAAGGAGTTTCGAAGTTGGGCTTGCAGGGAAAGA
>NW_005841857.1:4179782-4191431 GCF_000455745.1 Alligator sinensis
AAGAGTGGGGAACAGATTAACATCTGTAGCTGACCAGTGTCTGCCATCTGTCCCTGAGGTCCCTTCCAATCCCAATGCTCTGGGGGGTGGGGAGGCGGGATCTAAAAAGTTTCAAATCAGCATATAAGCCTGTGAGTGCCTAAGCTGTCAGCTTTGGCAGCCTGTTTCTCACCAGAGAGCAGCATCTGAAAGGCACTGACTCTGACTGCTTCCTAGCTGCTACTGTCTAGCTGGGGAGTGTGTCTTCTACTTGCAAAGGATTGGATAGGATACATCTTACACTGACAGCTTAGCTATACTAGCCTAACTTCAATACTAGTATTGTTACCCCTATATCACTTCTTTTTTTTTTCCCCCTATATCCATGCCTTTGAAATTCTTCTCTCTCTCTCTTTTATTTTTTTTTTAACCTGAAGAAAAAGAAATCTGTGTTTTGCCTGACAGTGTGATTGCTGGGCACTGTTCAGGAAAGCACAGCATAGATTAGATAGATTGCACACACAGACACCTACATATGCACACACTACACACAGTCAGACACCTTTCCAAGCACAGGAAAACATGAAGCGTGCTGGAAAGGCCGGTGCTGCCAAGTCTAGAATGGGAATGAGAGGGGGCAGAGGCAGAGAGCTCAGTTCCCTGCTGGCCAAGCTGAGATACAGCCTCTTTTCAACCAGTCATGAGACTTCTGCTGGTACTGGGAGAAAGGAGGTTGCAACAGTGCCTGCAGCTGCACCCGCTCTGACACCAGCTGTGATAATAAACCCCATCACCAGCAGCAAAGTCTTCTCCACCCCAATTGCAGGTCCCAGTGTGAACCTCCCACTTCCAGTCTTAGAGGAGCTCAATCATGAAGTAGGGGACCTCAGCTTGATAGCACAAGAAATTCTGGGGCAGGAGCAGGAAGCAGAGTTTGTGCTTCACACCCCTCAAAGTTCCCCTAGAGCCAGGTCCCAGAGAAAGGTCTGCGGAGGAGGCCGTGGGGGCAGCTGGTTCATCTCCTCCCATTGCTGTGCTTCTGCCTGCTGAGGAGGGGGATAAGGCAGGAGCCCCACCCACACCCCAGAAGCAAGTGGATAGTGTGGTCTGGGATGTTGTTTTGAGCTGCAAGATGATCCCACAGCTGCTACCTGCCTACACTGCCGAGTTAAAATCAGCCGGGGCAAGGGAACAAAACATACGAGCACCACGGGGATGCTGATGCATCTCCGCAGGCACCACTCCCTTGCCCTGGCTCCTCCTCAGCCTGACACGAGTGGGAGTGTGCCCAAAGGGAAGTTCCCCTCTTGCTCCAAAGCCCCCGTCCCCCCAAAGCAGAGACAGGCCACCCTGGATAGTGGAAGAAAAGTGGGCAGAAAGGGGCAGGGGGTGTTGCAAAAGCGAGCAAGATCACCCAGAGCATTGGCAGGCTTCATAGCCTCAGCAGGGGCTAGCATGCCTGCTCTTTTCACCCCACTGTGCCTTAACACACGCACACAGTTACACATCAGGAATTTTGTTTGTCATCAACTGGAGGTGCAGTTTCCCAGAAACCCCTGCACCTATCTCCTTGAAAGCTGACGGGCTTCATGGCCTCAGCAAGAGCTAGCGCACCTGCAGTTTTCACCCTGCTATGCCTTAACACACACATGTGACATGAGGTTTGCTTGTCAGAAGCTTGAGGTGCAGTTTCCCAGAAACCCCTGCACCTATCTCCTTGAAACCTGGCATGGCTTCGGCAGGGGCCATCCCTGCTGTTATCACCCCGCTCTGCCTTAACGCACACACGACACAAGTTTTGCTTTCAGCACCTTGAGGTGCTGTTTCCCAGAATCCACTGCACCTATCTACTTGAAACCTGGCAGGCTTCATGCTGTCCAAAGGGGCTATCATTCCTGCAATTTTCATGACAATCAGACAATACATGACAAAGTTATAGGCATTGTAGTCATTCCCCATTATAGCCTGTGGCTGAAACAGCGTTGAAACGCGAAACAGTTTTGGTCGAAACAAAACAGTGATTTGAAACACCGAAGTGAATTGCTGTCATCTCAAAACGCCGAATCTGAAACCAAAATGAAACACAGATGCTTTGCACAGCCCTAATGATTTATTTTTGTATATTTTGCAAACCTGAAGCCACTGTCTACACAAATGACAACATGATTCTTTGGTTTGCTGCTTCTATCTCTATATTCCTAGTGACTCTGCACATATGGGATAATAATGAAATCTTTCATTTTATTCTTTGTATTTTCTTTACACCAAACTAATTAGTCCTAGCACTTCCATATGTCTCCATTTAGACAGAAGACTGCATAGTATAGATTCTTGCCTACATTTAGATGGAAACAGACAGGCTTTCCCATCGTGTAACAGAGCAAGCATTCCCTATTCCGCTTCTGTACGCTCACCTCAAGGACAAAGCTGGCTGCCTCTGACAGCCAAGGCAGTGTATGAACAAGGCCTGTAGAATCAAATCCCCTCCTGACTAGCGATTTTTGTCAGCCAGCTCAGTAGTTTAAGACCCTTTGAGGTTTGCTTTAAATTGTGAGGATGGACAAAAGGAGAAATCATTCATCCAGTACTGCATCCCCACCCTCCCCCGCACACACCTCCTCCCAAAAATCAGAGTTTAGATATCCTAGTTGTGGTCACTTGGTACCGTAAAGAAAAAAGGGAAACCTAATTCAGATCTACATTGTCCTCTGCTTTGGGATTTGAAAACTAAAAACAGAACTGATGGGGTTTTGCTAATAACCACTTCAGAGAGAGATAAAGTGAGAGACCTCAAACGACTGAACGAACGGAGTCTGAAGAAATGAGGGGTTTTCCCAGAGGACAACCACTTGAAGATTATTTTTTGTTTTCGTTTTAACTTCACTTCCAGGAAGTTTTTTTTAAATCTCCAGGCAAAACAGGTGGGGCACACGGCACCCTGCCAGCTTTTCTGTTATGCTCAGTGAACATCTGTAATACATGTTTCATCTTCACCTTGCATCTTGCAGGGAAGAAGCTCTAAGGGATGGATCTAAAGAATAAAGAAAAGTATTTTGTTACTGCAATGTCGAGCATTGTAACACCAAAGTTTTAGGGGCCCAGCATCAAAACAAATCCATAACCACGTGTTAGACACCAAAACACCTTATGCAGAACAAAGATAAGAATTAGGAACGAGAGGATGAAATGCAGAAGAAATCAGGACAGCAACAGGGCACTCACTGATGTCAGCACAGCAAGCAGGCACTAGCTACCAAGAAATGCCGAGGACAGGCATGAGTGGACCCAGGAACAGAGCAAACCCCTTTGGCTGTGTGGTGCACGCACCGTGAAGACAGCTCATTGTGCACAAGTCACAGAGTAAAATAGGTGTGGCTGCAGCACCTCATCATGATCCTGGATGCTGCCAGTGCTCCTGGTAGGAGCTCCACATGTGCTGGAAGCTGTATAAACTCACTGCCAGGGTTTGCCCAGTGGTGCCAGGGCATGCTGCTGCTCACTCTTCCCCTCTCTCCTCTGCCAGAATCCAGCATCCGGGAAAGGAGAAGAGAGCAATAGTGAAGCTGAATCTCTGGAGCTGTGTAAAAGCAAGAGCTGAGCATTGCTGTTTGCTCCTCATTTCCTCTGCTGCTGAATCCTGGGCAGACCCTGCATGGACCCGCTGGTGAGCTCTGTGCACAGCCAAAGCTGTGGTTAGGTTACCCATACTGAGAACAGGATGGGATTCAATACTGACAAGTGCAGGGTGCTGCACCTGGAGAGAAAGAACCAGCAGCATACCCACAGGCTGGGGAACTCCCTTCTCTCAGTGCAGAGGCAGAAAAGGATCTTGGAGTCATTAGTGATTCCAAGATGAACATGGCCCAACAATGTGGGGACGCGGTCAGGAAGGCTAACCGCACCTTGTCATGCATGCACAGATGCATTATGAGCAGGTCAAAGGAGGTGATCCTCCCCCTCTTTGCGGCACTGGCTAGGCTGCAGTTGGAGTACTGCGTCCAGTTCTGGGTGTCGCACTTCAGGAGGGACGTGCACAGCATTGAGAGGTTCCAGAGGAGGGTCACTCTCATGATCAGGGGGCAGCAAGGCAGGCCCTATGCGCGTAGACCATGGGACCTGAACCTGTTCAGCCTCCACAAGAGAAGGCTGAGAAGGGATCTGGTGACCATCTACAAACTGGCCAACGGGGACCAGCAGGCTATGGGGGAGTCCCTCTTTCCCCCAAGCACTACCAGGAGTAACGAGGGATAACGGCCATAAGTTGATTGAGAGTAGATTCAGGCTAGACATCAGGAGGCGCTGCTTCACAGTCAGGGAGGCTAGGATCTGGAACCAACTTCCAAGGGAAGTGGTGCTCGCTTCTACCCTGGGGGTCTTCAAAAAGAGGCTAGACAATCACCTAGCTGGGGTCATTTTCTTCTGAACAGAGCAGGGGTCTTCCTTTACTCAGAGACCCCTGCTCTGTTGTGCAGCGGTACAACTATGTGCCAGCGGTACTTTTCCCCAGGGAAACACACACGCATGCTCATGGGGATGCACCCTCTCTGTCCAGCCTAACCACCCTTGAACTCTTCTTTATGGATTAGAGCACTCTTCTGGAAGATGTGGATCTCCTCTGGCAGAAGAGAGCATAAAACATGTCTCCCACATCCTGGATATGTGCTCTAGGTATGAGGAAGACCACTGCCAAGCCCTCCAGCAACTGTGCTTTAAATTGGTGTAAGTGACCACCAGCCATACTCTGAGAATGCCTGATGGATCAAGTCCCTGAAATGGGACAAGGAGTGAAATATTTCTGGATCCTGACTGACTGACTTAATCTCAGACTTAAATCCCAGTCAAATTTCTCAATAATTAAGTCAGGGACAATTCTGAGTTCACTCAGAAGCTGAACACTAGGCTCCTGTGACATTTATTATCAAGAACTGAGGCACGTAGGCATTTCAGGATTAGGGAGCAGCTCAGCATGGGGTTCAGGACCACGGTTTTGGACTCATGTGGAGTTAAAGCATTTCCACAATGAAGGTCTGGATTGGGCCCAAAGTGCTTTTCAGGCATGTGATTAATGAGGGCTCTATTTGCCTCTCTATTGTGCATTCACAGCTCATATTGACTTCAGCCAAGCTGCAGATGATGCCGCAGCTGGAATCCTGCACCCAGTTCTGGTGCCTGCAATTGAAATATAATGATAATTTGGAGAAGAGTTTAGAGAAGAGCTACCGAAATGATTAAAGGATTGGAAAACAGGTCAGATGTGAACAAGCTTGATCTGTTTATTTGAAGGGAGAGAAGGTTAAGGAACAAGTTGATGATGGCCTAAAAGCACTTACATGCAAAGGTAGAAATTTAATAAGGGACTCTTGAGAGAATGGTCTAATCAGAGACAAAGGCTGGAATTGGAAGCATGACCAATTCAGAATACTAATAAGACACAGATTGTTAACAGGGGGAGCAGGTATCTTATTTACCAAAGCCTATGATGACTTCTTCATCACTGGAAATTTTTAAGTTAACTTGGTTTGTCTTAAAGATACTGCTGTTTGAATGGTAATTAGTTCAGAGAAATCCTATGCCTTGTGTTATACAGGAGGTCAGGCAAGAGGATTGGCAGTCTGTTCTATATTACAATCCATTTGGATTTCCTGGTCTATGAAAGTATGCAAAGGGAAGAAGAGCTGTGCGAAAGAAGGGAGCAGGTGCTAGCAGTGGGAAAGGCCAAAGTTAGAAAAGCTAAGCTTCAAAAGGTTTGGTTCTGGCTTCTGATTTTCTGATGAATCCCTTAAATGAGCTTCTCAGTCCCAGATCCTTTTGAAGTTTTTGCCCATCATTATATACAGCCACACAGATAAGACAAGGTAAATACACTGTGCAAATATTATTCAAGTGAAATTATGAAAAGATTGGAAGGGCTTTGCAACAGATGTGAATCTCAGTGCAGATATTTTATGCAGACAGGTGGCAAGACAGGGATCAATGATGCCTAAAGAAGCCCTGAGTAATACAATCAGGATGAGACAAACAAATGAGATTTACCCGTAATGGGAAAAAAATGATTTCTTCTTGTCCTATTTGTTTTCCAAAGGAAAGAGAGAGAGAAAGGGCTGATTTTCTACTTGCAAAAACCCAAGGTGAGCATTTAGATTTGAAAAAGATATTTTCCTCATGCAATAGTAGGACAGCTGATAAATGTAGCCAGTGTACACCATGGTGATGGGATCCCCATAAAATGTATACAAGATACATAAAATTAAAAAAAAAAAAAATAACCCCTCAACTACCTGGGTTTCAAATCACTTCTAGTACTGGGATGAACAGGAGTAAGTATGTCAAACACTGTTAATCTGGAGGATGAGGAAGAAGATGACCATTGAGACATAGGAACAAGGCAGGTGGAATATGAGGAGCACCAGAACGACCCAGGGAGAGCTTGGGTTTTCTCTCAAGGAACAATATCCTATGTCTTCTGGTAAGTGGAGGGCTTCAGTACTCACTAGTAAGGGGGTGGGGGTCTCTATTTCAGCTAAAGGAGCACAGGCTTTCTCTGGAGAGAAGATTTTTCAGCCTAGCTGAGTTCCCCTCCCCAGCCCGATCTAGCACTGGGGAGGGGAAGTCAGCTGAGCTGAGTTCCTTTCTGCAGCCCGATTGTAGCGCTGGCGAGGGTAACTGAGCGATCGGGCTCAGTTCCCTTCCCCTGCGCTGTGATCGGCTTCCTGCAGCCCGGCCATGGCAGGCAGGGGGAGCCAGGGCTGTGCTCCTGGCTGAGCCACATGGGGCTGCAGAGCCACTGGGAGTGCAGCCTGGTTCTCCCATCTCCCATCACCTGGCTGCTGGCTGCTTCGAAACTCAAAATATTTTGAAACTTTTGAAATGTTTTGACTAGCCTTGTTTTGTTTCAAGGCTGTTTCAAAGCTCTTCGTTTCAATTCAGTTTTGCTATTTCAAGCTCAAAATGAGTCAAAACAGTGTTGAATCAAAATAGCCAGTTAAATTTCACACAGCCCTAATGGACATCACCAGGGCCTTTCATATTCCTCCTTTGCCCAAGGTGATTAAAAGCTCCATTTCTTGATCCCAGGGTGAATACTCAACTACAGTTTATACTACAATAGGGTGGGAGCAAAAGGACTCTTGCTCTCTCCCTTTGGAGCAGGGACTGGAAGCTAGCTCTCAAACCACGATGAGTATGTTGTCCATGGGAGTCATTTCCCCTACCTTTTCTCTTTGGTCCAAAGAATGTCAATGCTTCACGCAAATAGAACAAATCCAAAATAGGAGACTGAGCAAGACGCTCAGGTGCTGAGGCCATGGATTCAGATCTCTGGGATCCAAGCCTTTCCCTCCCTTTGCTCCCATGTTCCCTGTCCTAACCACCCCTATCACCGGGTGATAGGGGAAAGCATGTGGTCACTAAAGGAGCTGTAGTCTTTGGAAAGAAATCACTGATTCTCTCCTTTTGTCTTATTTAAATGTCCAAAATGCTTGGTCACTTCTCATTCCTATGAATTCTCAGCTACAGAAAGGCACCTTCCCAAAGGAAGTCCTACTGGACAGTTCAGCCAGCACGTTGCTCATTGTGTTGGCTTCTGGGAATCCCATTCTTAGACATCTCATTCTCCACATGCATTTTGGAGGTCAGCCAAGATGCCCAACTCAGAGTTCAAAATGTCATTACATAGTGACAGTGTAAAAGTGATGTTGTAGTTATGATTGTTCAGAAATTATGTAAGAGGCAAGGATTTTCTAGGTTGATCCAATAGCAGATATCACCCTAAGAAATCCTTGCCTCTCACATCATTTCTGGACCTTCACAGCTACAACATCACTCTTACATTACCGTAATATATGGAAATCCACCACTTACAATGGGAAATCTACAGCCTAAATAAATCTAACTTTATCCTAACTACATACATGGCCCAAGAAAAGATACCACCATAAGAAAGCCTGGTCCCATTGCATAGTGGAGCACCTAAAGCATACACATCACAGTGTCAAGTATTGTACTGCCGAATTCCACCCCTGCAACTCAGGTGATCCACAATGTGGATTCCTTCCTGCACAGGGATGAATGTCACCCTTGGAGAAGACAGGCCAGAGTCCTGTTTCCTCCACCACCTGGAAGCAACAACTGTAGTATGAGAACGAGAGCTGGTTGCATCGACCAATGTTAGTCCTAAACTTTGGCCATCCAGGTAAGCCACTAGATTAGAGCAGGCAAGCAGCAAGCTATACTTACAGAAGGCTCTGGATTTGGGCTGTGTAATGTTTGATTAAAAATAATGCAATTTTTTAAATCAAAGCTCTCACGCAACCCCCTGTAGCGACTGTGCTCTGTAAGCCCTTGTACAGTCATGGATCAATACACTGTAAAGCCTCTCCACAGCTTCAGACCATATTCCATATTATGTAGTCCACTCTGGGGCTGCAAAATGCCTCTTAGCATGCTCCTGAGTACTGCAGTCGTCAGCTGTTTTATTTACTACCCTCTGAGATCTCAAATGATTCAGAGAGTCCCTTGCAGAAGTATAGCATGTTTATACAGTTCCCTTGAGGCTGTAGACTGGTTTCCCAGAGTTCCCCCAGGACTGTAGTTTGACTAATGCTATCTCCGTAGCCTAGGGGCAACTACACAACAGCAGTTAGGGCTCTATTTTCATTAACGGTGGTTAATAGTTTGATGCTGAGTAAGGTAATTTGACAAACTTTGAGAAGTTATGGTTTCTGTTTAAAAAAATGTTGTTTATGTAGTCTCACTGGCCTGATAGAGTTAGAAACCAAGATACTTGCATACAAGAGCAGAGACAGTCTCCCTGCTGCCCTACTAATGCTTTTACCTGACCATGGAATGAACCATTTCAGTGATGGCAGCAGGTCAGTTATTGGTTATTCCCATCAATCCTTGACCGTGGTATTAAAAAGCTGCCACTATTGGTTCCAAATACAAAGATGCTTGTATGTTCAGTTTGATGCAACACCTGTGATATGGTCCGTGACTACTACTGGCAGACTCATTTGAGGTTGGTTTGTGAATCACCATCAGGTAGGAACTGCTTTGGATCACCACTACCCTACTTTAGATTTGGAGATAGTAGGAATTATACCTAGTGGCAGGGAGGAACTATTTTCTAGACTTTCCCTTTCATCTGTTTGGGGAGGAAGAGATTAGGAACTATTTACTTGACTTTCCCTTTCATCTGTTTGGGGAGGAAGAGATCTTCCATTTCCTGCAAAACTCATAGCATTAGAGCTTACAATAACTGCCAGTATTAGGAGTGTAGTGAGATGTGGAGATGCAGCATCATTAATCAAATGTGTTCTGTAGAACCTATAGCAGAGGAAGCACCAAAACTACGATTACCCCAGGGGATTTCAAAAACATCTGATATGGTTGATGTAAAATATGTAAACCCATAGTTATAAAGATGGGATCAGTACATACTATTTTGTCATTAAATAGTACCTGTTGCCGTGCTGTTACTCATTTAAAGCTAGGATAGTTTTACAGTACTGGGGACATAGCCTCACATTTGCAGTTATATACTTTAGAAAGTTAGAGAAGCTGGCAATTAAACTTGACACATACACAATCAACATCACATTTTGATAATTTTAGTCAAAAGAAAATTGTCAGAAAATGCCTTTCTGTAGGAAATGTTCATCTGGTTTTACACACCCATGCACATGGCTCTTGAAAAGTAAACCCTTTGCATTTTCAGACAACTCTCCCTTTCCTTCCCCTCCCTTTTGAAAGCCCTATTTTGGAAATACTACTGAAATGCCTCACAGGATTGGTAGGAAGCCATATTTTCTGTATTGTGCAACTTGACCAGAAAGTCCCCAGAATGCATTGTAATGGTCTAGGCAGAAGGGGCAGTCTATCTCCCCAGTGGACACCAGAATGAAAGTAGGGTGATTGGGACCATAGAAAATGGAAGTACATAGAGTCACTTGTCATAAGACACCATGGAAGCATTTCCAACCTAAAAAGAAAAAAAGAAAAAAAAGGATGACAGGTTTGTGGTTGCAGTTTTTCAATGAAATGTTCTGCCTGGAGACAGGGGGCAGGGGTAGATTCTGACTGACTCTGTCAATCTCATACTTTCCTCTTAATAAAATAGAGATCTTTATATGATGCCATTTCTTATGGAGCAAGGCAAATTTAGCATGTTAAAACGAACTGTCTTTGTGTATTACCTTTTGTTCCTGGACAAAGTGACTTCAATCACTTTGAAATTGTATGACATAATCTACTTTGATAACAAAATGTTGACCTTGCTACCACTAGAGAACAATAACCCACTTACGCTATTTTCATTTCACCCATTTATAAATGCATCTTTGTTGTATTAGGCCTCGCATCTGAAAAGGTAGATGGTGTAGCAACCTGCATGGAGGATGGATGAAAGAGAGCTATTTCTAGGAAGCACCAGGAAGTCAGCGTGTGTGTCGCTAGTGTTCAAGCCATGTATAGTTATAGCATTTTTCTCACTACTTCATTAAAACATTTTGGTTTCAGAAAGAGGAGTCCTTTCACATTACACTCAGCATGCAACGTATAAAATATGGAGGCAAGCTCAAATCCAAAACCACTACAGGGAAGTGTGCACAATTAATAGGAGAAACAAAGATAATAGGCTATTTGAAGTTACTCCAACCATGGAAATGCTGGATTTCCAGACCCCCCCCCCTCCCCCGCAACATACTTGTACAAATCTACTGTAGAAATTAAGCCTTTGTATGGAACTGGCCATGAGGGGTAGAGATGATAAAATCGGAGCTAAACTTTTTTTTTTTATTTCACTGGGGAGAAATGATAAGAAGCAATCAGCCAGAATAAGACCTATGAAAAATCCTTGTGTTGCTAACTTATTTGCAGGGAGTGGTTTTGGAACAGCCAAGCCTATTCTGGAATTCAGGCCAGACTCAATGAATCGTTTTGGCTGAAACAAAGATGACTGACAAAGTGTTCTGGAAACGGGGGGGACCAATTCATTTAGAAAGCGCCTTAATGTTTCGACATTTTTAACCTGAGCCTTTATAATAGAAGGGAATGGCAAGATTTGCAAAATGGAGGAAATAATGGCAGCAATGCCCCTTTTATCTAAACCTCCCTTGTTTGGACATTCACCCAAGATGCAAGAACCTTGTAGAGGCACAGGCACTGAAAAAAAGGAATGCCATCCTGATGGGCACTACCTGGGAGCTGGCCTATATTCTGTTATCTGCTCCTTTGAATACTTAAGCATTTCAGCATTTCCTATTACAGTGAAATCAAGTCGGCAGTACATACTGAGAAGAATCTAGAAACCCTAGAATTCAATGTAGAATGGGCATGTGAGTATTCTCTCTGAGGCAGATAATATGGGCTCAAGACAGAAGAGGATTTGAACTGACTCATCTCACATCCCAAGAGAGCCAGCTAGGCCACTGGACAAAAGGCACCTTCTCAGGATACTGTGGGAATTTAGTCCTTATTTTTATTAGAAGTCCACCCCCCAACTCCACCTCCCAAATGAAGCACTTCAGAAATGTCACAAGAGTTTGACATATTTTCTTATATTCTGTTCAAATTAAAACTGAAATTTTTACTTTTGCTTGGCAAGATTAACCAAAAGATATCATTTAGGTTGTTCCAAAAACATAAGCAACCCCCCCCCCCCCCCCCACCCCC
>NW_005841857.1:4191441-4192111 GCF_000455745.1 Alligator sinensis
CCACAGTTAATCATACAGGCCTATGAGGCATGACAACTTAAATGCTGGAAGAGCTGTTAAAATGTTTTCAAGTACAGACAAAATGAGAACACAGAGAAATGCTTCTTTTTTTCTTTTGTTTTTTTTTTTTAATTCACATCCAACCCACAGAAAAAGGAAAGATACTTCAGTTACAGGTGAGAATGTTATAATCAGTGCATGACTTTGGAGAAATTAGAAGATTTCTAATTAGAGGCAGGATCATATGCAATGCATCTGATCCTTAGATTTCAAGAGATATTGTTGAGGTAAAAAGTAGAGCTGTACGAAGCGGGCCCTATTTGATTTGGATTTGGATTTGGCCTGAATCAAGGACAGTGACTCAATTCGTTGATTCAGATCACTGTCCCTGATTTGGTTAGGCCAAATCTGAAGACTCGCTGCTGATTCGGAGATTCAGTGATTCGGACATAGACACAACTTTAATTTTTTTTTTTTCTACATACCTCGAGGTACCAGACAAGGCTTGTGAATGCTGAGATGCTGGGGCAGGTGGAGCGTCCCACAGGAGTGCGGGGTGGCCCTCCATATGCTTGGCAGTGAACCCAGAAGTGGACCGGAAGTACTTCCAGTTCACATCTGGGTCCTCTGGGGAGCATGGGGCTGAGGGGGGGCTGCAACCCCCCCCCCC